>NW_027645131.1:0-4995 GCF_032717465.1 Coenobita brevimanus | reverse complement strand
ACTGACCATGAACACCTTGATGTGGTGCAAAACAAAAATCAGTGTGCAACGTGCAGATGTTTAAATTGTCATCAGTATAATGACTGATGTTAGGAGGATATCTCCTGGCGGACAATATCCCCCCATTTACTGTACAATGTCCCCCGAGGACAAAATCCCCCTGGACAATATCCCCCATGCACAAAATCCACCAAGGACAAAATCCCCTGGACCTTATCCCTCCATGTACAAAATCCTGCGCAGACAAAATCCTCCTGGACAATATCCCCCATACACAATATTCCCCAAAGAAAAAATACCTCTGAACAATATCACCCCAATGTAAAAAATCACTCGAGGACAAAATCCCCCTGGACAATATCCCCCCATGCACATTATGTCCCGAGAACAATTTGCATCCCATTTTTCTGTACTCTAGTTCTGTTAGGTTATTTTAGGTTAGAGTGATTATTCTCTGTAAATCTAACACAGAACTTTATAAATAAACTTTGCATTTTAAAATTTAAATGTATCTATACCCTGGGAGGATACTGTGTGCAGGGGGATACTGTCTGGGAAGGATTTTGTCCTCAGGGGACATTGTGTGCAGGGGGATGTTGTCCTCCGGGGGATATTGTCCTAGAATATGCGCTTCGTTTTTAATGGCTCCAACATGCTTGCATGCGTCAGTCTTAGTCACCTAATGCAGGCTTTCTATGCTGCTCGATCTCTGGCAGCTTCCCTATCCAGTTCCTTATTGCTGAGGTCAATTCATTGACGTTATCTCAGGTCTTTTTGGTCTGTCTCTCACAACACTACCCCTAACGTTAAAACTTGTCACTTTCTGCACCCAATTATCATCCCCCATCCTCACCACATGCCCAAAACCATCTCAATCCACCTCTCCTCATCACAGCACCAATACATTTCAGTCCCATCCTACCTCTCAACTCTTCCACCGAAAACATAGTCCTCTCAGGCTTCACAGTCAGGGACACACTGTACATCCTCCTAATTACTGTCATTTCTGTACGTTTGAGCCTGTGAATATCATCTTCCTTTATTGTTCAGGTCTCACTAACATATGGTATTACACTCCTATCACATGCCACATACAAAGATCCCTTAGCATGGAGGGAGAGCCCTCTCAATGTCAGGAGAGGCAACAGCTACCTGAACTTCTGCTAACCACTCCTCACTCTTGCCACAGAGCAAGCTCCAGCCCCACCTCCAACACAAAAAATGTCTCCCAAATAACATAACTTCTTCCACACACGCAAGAAGCTCACCAGCAAGATCAATCCTTTCAAGCCTGAAAATCATCACATGCTCTCGATGACACACCATACACATGAAATCAGCATTATCTCGCAGTTTACTTGTAATACCACTACATCTCTTATGCACCCACTTGTCACAAACATTGCACAACATGGAATTACTTCCCATGCCCTTGTGGGATATCGCACATGACCACTCTCCCTCTTCTTTGACAGTACTGCCCCATACCATCCCTAAACTTCCTAGATCTTTCCTCCTCCTCCTTTTCATTTTCTGCAGTCATCGGCATACATCTCCCATTACAGTCCATTTCTGAAGCCATGAGAGAGGGCCTTAAGTACAACAAGGGGCTCAAGTCTGACCCCTGATGTACACCAACATTCACAAAAAACTCATCATTCAAATCTCCATTCACCCATACCTGGGTTTCACCATCCACATACATAGCCATAACCACCCTAACCAGCCACTTCTCAGCCCATAGCTTTCTCATTCCCCACTTCACCACCTCCCTTGCAACTGTCAAAGGCCTTCTCCAAATCAACAAAAGCAAAGTACAAATCCCTTTTCTTTTCTGCAGCTCTCGAATAATGAATATGGCATCAATGGTCACTTTGCCTGGCATAAACCCAAACTGCATCTTATCAATATACACTCTTTCTCTAATCATAACTTCTAGAACCATCTCCATTATCTTCATTATCTGGTCCAAAAGCTTTATGGCTTTATAATTTCCTCTTTCCAGGGCATCACCCTTCTTCTCGTACACATTTTTTGTTACACTCTTCAGTCTATCATTTAGGACAACGCACTCGTACATAATCGTATTTATCAAGTCAGTAACTAACTCCACTCCTATATCTTCTGAGGCTTTTAGCATTTCAGCAGTCAACCTAGACACACCTGCTGCCTTCCCCACCTGCATTCTGTTTATTGAACTGCTCACAGTAGCAGCGTCAATCAAAAGCCAATCACCAAACACTGGATCTGCTGGCTCAAAACCTTCCTTGTTCCAGTCAAACTCGTCATTCAACAACCGGTTGTAATGCTCCCTCCAAACGTCTCTAATATTCCTGCTGTTTACCACTACCTCTCCTTCATCATTCTTCACACACTGCTTAGCTATGACATCCCTGTTTTCCATCTTCATTAGTTCTGCCACCTTAAATATCATATTCTTTCTTTCCACACCTCTTAGGTTTTCAAGTAAAAGTCTCTGAGACTCAAATTTTGCCCTGTAAACCTCTTTTCTAGCCCCACGTTTGGCATCCAAGTATCCTCTTTGTTACCACCCTTTTTTCATTCCTGGAAAAGCTTTCTTTTCTCCTTAACTGCAGCTTCTAAATCCTCATCCCACCACCATTTCCTTTATATCTTGGGAGGGGAGGGATATTGTCCATCCACGCACTGAATTAGTAACTCACAGGTAATTTTTCTTGAGAGCTGTGTACCGTTCATTATCACTTCTGTCAACAGCTCCCTGTTCAGTCACCACTCTACTCATCCTGCTATAAAAGGCAACTCTTACTGCTTGTTTTTTTAACTTCCATATTTTCCTCTGAAGTGCATAGGTCCTCTTCTTCATCACCCGCTCCTTAACCCCCATCCGCTGGGTAACGTCTACACACATCACTGTCTGGCATCCAAGGGGCCGCCAGGTAGCAGCTACACACGGAAGTGTCTTCCTGCCACCATTTGAACCGGACGCCATTTCATCTCGGCACCAAAGAGGGAGGGAGTCCTTCCGTAGCACACAGGTTAGAGTCAGTCTGTCCCATGTTTTTTCCAGGTGTACAACAATGTCTTCAGGTTCCTATTTGTCTGATTTCGTCCTTGCTGCTTGTTACCAATTCCATCATCCACCCCTGTCAATCCTCTGTCCTAGAATACTAGAAAAGGGCTCAGTGATATTGCCATAAGGCATGCTTTGGATTCAACAGCGTGTAGTGTATCTAGCAGCGGAAACAGTATCACGTTGAGAGCAAAGCCATAGTCGGCGCAGCAGGCTGACCCACAAACACCTCCTGCTCTCTCACTGAAATTTAGTTGTCTTCTTCATGTCATTACTCATCCATGCAATGACCTACAGACCTGAGGATACTTTCATTTACAAGAGGAAGAGTTAGTGAGTACAGTAATATGATCTTTAATTTGTTTCGCTAAGTGCTATACGTTTCGAGACACTAAGGTCTGAAAGCAAACAATTTCTGAGAAATTGCCCGTAGAAAGGTGACTGTGTTAAAAATAGCCCGGTGTTTGAGGTTAAGCACCATGTCACATATCAATAACTCTTGTTGCTGGAAACATTCCTCGTCCCCTATAACTTTAACATCCCTCATCAACCTCCTATCAGCCCTCCTGACCAGAAAATAGTCTATCTGGCTACTATTTCCCGCATACCCATATGTAATTAACCTCTTCTCTCTTTTCCTAAAATGTGTTGCACAGTCATGTTCATTGCCTCTCCAAACTCGAGTATCCTTTCTCCTTCCTCATTCCTTGTACCATATACATGTCCCCCATGTAAAACTTCAGATCTCTGAGGTGTTTCATCTGCATCATGATATAAGTCCCCTCCCAAAACTAAAATTTCATCATCCCTCATACCACTTACCACAGTATTAAGTCATCCCAGAATCTATGTTTTTTCTATATAATCCAATTCATACTGAGGGTATACTCCAGTATCAGTGAAAATGTGACCCCATCGAATAAGATTTTCATTCCTATTATCCTTTCACTCACTCTCAGAACATTCATGACATATTCCACCCATTTCTCCTTGACCAGAACACCCACACCCCAAGACCTACTTGCCCTACCCATCCAAAATGTCTTGTATCTACAATCCCTTCCGGCAATCATGCTGGCTGATCCACCCTTGTATCTAACCTCCTGCACACATCCAACATCCACTCACCTCCTACTCAACACCTCAACCACTTTCTCAGCTCTGTCCCCTCAAATTACCCACATTCCATGATGCTACTCTGATCCCCTTGGATGATTTAATTTCCTCAGGATTGCTTTGACTTTTCTCCTTCTTTGTCACGATCAGAAAAAATAAACGGGGAGAAACCGACCACAGGCCCCACCCACCCACACGGTCCGAAGTCCAAGCATAGGACCTGGAACCCATAGCCCAGCAGCCATGATCAGTGGCTGTGGCAGTGGCCTCGGGGCACCCTGCCAGGATAACTACAGGGACACCCCTCTTTCCTCTCCGTTGGGCTCCTCTGATCAACTTTATTACCTTAACATGTCCTATTGCTCCGATATGGCCTGTGGACCCTCCAAAGAAGCTTTGAGTGTGGCACTTTGGAGTTGCGGATTGGGAAGTCCTCAGGCACTACTTCTTTGAATTTCCCTGAAATGATTACTACTTCCACGGCCGGGAGCCATCTGAATGTGCCTTGCGCATTACGGAGGTTATTCTCTCAGGCATAGAAGCATACATACCCTTCTCATATCCTCTGACTAATGCAAGAAAGCCTTGGTTTAATCATGCTTATTCTAATGCTGTCCACAACAAGAAGAGGGCTTATAAAAGGTACCAGAGTCAACCCACCCCTGAATCACATCTTTTTTTATGCTTCTGCCTGGAAACGTGCGAAGTCTGTTCTTCACTTTGCTAAAAATAATTTCATCTGTACTAAATGCTGTCAGCCTTCCAACTCGAATTCTTCCCACTCCTTCTGGCACCTTGCCAAAAACCATTCTAACAACTTTACCTCA
>NW_027645130.1:0-4995 GCF_032717465.1 Coenobita brevimanus | reverse complement strand
CACAGTTAACCACCCTGAATGAAGTGTATATATTTTGTATATAGTATTAATTATATATAAAAAAATAATAATAATAATAATAATAATAATAATAATAATAACACAAAGAAGAATGACCCATATATGGCAGACCAGTACCATTATCTTTAAATGAAATATTAATAACTCTTACAATAATCTTAATTTTAAACTATTTTTATTCTTGCATGTATGCAATTCACTATAATAACCCAAGTACATACTGTATTACAGTTAAATAATTTACTTTAATGCATTTATTCCAATATGTATTCAACTTATTTAAAATGTAATATTACTGAATAATCACTATTTACTATGAATAATATATGTATACAATATTCATACAATTATGTTACTTTACAATATTATGTATTTCACTCTAATTAGCTTATAAGTTCATTATAATGTGTATGTAGTATGTATTAATATATTATAACTATTAAATGTCGATGGTACGCCATTTTTCGCGGCCGAGCAAATATAGGACTACATAATAGATAGATAAATAAATAGATAGATAGAGAGACAGATAGAAGCAGGAAGTCAAATGATGAGAAGGTGTTGTGTTTGCGAGAAGCGAGCAGCGCTAAACGCTTACACGGAGGAAAGCTGACGACAGCGGCCAGTAAGAAGATGATGCAGTTAGCTGTCAGCAGTCCTCTCGTGAGAAAGTTCTGTTGCCATGAGGAACATACGTGACACACACACCCTACTACACGAGATGTTAGGAAAGAGAGTTTAGAAGGAGACAAGCGACCCTAGAGAGAGGTCGAGACGGAGATTAGCCTTAGAACAGAGAGAGAGAGAGAGATAGCGAGACAGGGAGGTAGCTACCCAGGACTTATACTATTATACCTGTTTAATATTTCCAAGACAAATAAAAATAGTCCCATACTATTCTTTACCTCTCCCGTCACTACATGACATCTGGTGGGGAAACTACTACAAGATATAAAAGCCGCTCGACCACAAGTCTAAAATATACTTCTCTACAAGTAACTACAAAGTCTTTATGACACTGATTGACGAGTTTGACTGGTACAGGGAAGTTTTGAAGTCAGCAGATCTAATGTTTAGCCATTGGCCTTTGGTTGACGCAGCTGTTGTGAGGAATGCAATAGGCAGGATGTAGTTGGGGTAGGTGGGATGTGTCTCTGGGTTGACTGCTGAAATGCTTAAGGCCTTGGGAGATATAGGAATGGTGTTAGTTTCTGATTTGCTGAATAGTATCAATAAAATTGTGTACAAGGGAAATGGTGATGCCCTGGAAAGAGGAAATTACAGTGACAAAATTTTGGACCAGATAATAAAGGTAATGGAGAGAGATCTAGGAGGTATGATTAGAGAAAGAGTGAGTAATGAGGAGATGCAGTTTGGGTTTATGCCAGGCAAAGGGACCATTGATGCCATATTCATGGTTCAACAGCTTCAGGAAAAATATCTTAGGAAAGAAAAGGGAGTTGTTCTTTGTTTTTATTGACCTGGAGAAGGTCTTTGACAGAGTCCCTACGGAGGTGGTGAAGTGGGGACCGGGCATTGAGAAAGCTTGGGATCGAGGAGTGACTGGGTAGAGTGGTTATAGCAAGGTATGTGGGTACTCGCACCCACGTGAGAGTGAGTGGAGATTTGAGTGATGAGTTTTCTGTGGATGATGGTGTGAACTAGGGATCAGTCATGGTGCTTGATTCCCTCCCATGTGACTTCAGAAATGGATTCCCATGAAAGATGTTCTATGGCAATGTTCTCGTATTGTTTGTAGAAAATGAAAGGAGGTGGAAGGAAGATTTAGGAAGTGGAGAGATGGTATGGGGCACAAGGGCTTGAGAGTAAATGCAGATGAAACGAAGATGATGTTATATAGGGTTGGTGGAGGTACTGTCAAAGAAGAGGGAGAGTGGCGACGTATGGTTTGTTACAAGGGCGTGGGAAGTAATTCCATCTTGTGTTAGGTGGGTGCATAAGAGATGAAGTGGTATTAGAGGCAGACCGCGAGATAATGCAGATTTCATGTGTTTGGTGTGTCACAGAGAGTGAGGAGATTGTCAGGTGTGAAAAGAGTGATCTTGCTGTCGAGTCTCTTGAGTGTGTGGAAAAGTTTTGTTACTTAGGAGGCATTTTATGTGCTGGAGGTGGGGCTGGAGCTAGCTCAGTGGCTAGAGTGAAGAGTGGTTGGAAGAAGGTCAGGGAGGTGTTGCCTCTCCTGACTTTGAGAAAGTACTTCCTCTGTGCTATGGGATGTGTGTATGCACCATATATTAGGGTATGGTTGTGAAACCTGGGCAGTAAAGGAAGAGTATATTCGTAGGCTCAAACGTGCAGAGATGACAGTGATTAGGTGGATGTGCAGTGCGTCCTTGAGTGCGAGGCCTGGGGGGTAGGAAACTAGGGTTGCATTGGAAGAGTTGAGAGGAAGGATGGGACTGGAGTGTGTCGGTGTTGTGATGAGGAATGATACATTGAGATAGTTTGGGCATGTGAAGAGGATGGTGGATGACAGTTGGGTGCAAAAAGTGAAAAGTGAGAACACTTGGGGTGGTGTTGCAAAAGGCAGACTGAAGAAGACCTGGGATGAGATCAGTGAGTGTGACCTCAAGGGCAAAGGACTGAATTGGGGAGCTGCCAGAGATCGAGCAACATGAAGAGTCTCCATAAGGTGACGACGGTCAATGTATGCAAACATGTTGGAGTGCTTATAAATGAAACGTAACAAAACGGAACTTACTTCTTTTAGACTCATTCAACGCACCTCCAACTGCCCTTATCTCTCCTGCTGGGCCTCATCATAAGTGTGTTGGCCTTGTGATGGAGAAGATAACAGTACTGTCGTCAATTTCCTCGCATGATGGCTTGTTTCAGGCTAAGGACGTTTTTATTTTGTACTTGTTACTTTCAGATTACCTTATTCAGCACATCATTACTTCTTCTTTTCCTGGGCCTATCACAGCTAAGCTGTCTTTTTGTGATGGAGTTGATCATATTGCCATCAAACGCTCCCTGACATAAGTGAATGAAGGTTTGTATTCCCATCGTTTAAGGAGGCTCACTAACACCGTCTCCTTACCGATTAATTTTGGATATGTCTGGTTAATATCCCTCTGTGGATTACGCCGCTTCCCGTTCGATCAGCGAAGTTAAGCAACGTTGGGTCTGGTTAGTACTTGGATGGGTGACCGCCTGGGAACACCAGATGCTGTTGGCATCCCTACGTCAAGTGGGGTTGGTGGAGGATTAGTGCCCCTCCCTGTAAAACAATTAACTCTAAGCCCTTGGCCACCCCGTCTGGGATACATGGCGTCTGGCAATGAATGAATGAATGAATGATTTATTTATTTAGGGTTTGGTAATTTGAAGGACTTATGTAATACAAAAGAGAACAGTAAGGTGTAATAAACATGGTAAATTGTTTACAGAAAGGTGTTACGGAGCTTTCTTATCCGACGAGAATACCGGCCAAAATGCATACCATAAAACACAATGCATAGGCAGCTACCATGTAATGTGGCATTTCATTTCAAATAATTCTAAATGTTATTCTATGTTATTCGGCATTTTTTTTTTAGTTTACAGTCGCTTTTTGAATAAACAAAATTAAAATGCGTGGCTTGCAAGTCAGTGCCCCTGGAAACGAGGTGAGAGAGAACAGCATAGTGCCCCCACAAACACGGTGAGAGAGAAACAGTGTAGTGCCCCCAGAACCGCAGTGAGAGAGGAACAGCGCAGAGCCCCCAGAAACACACCGACACCCCTACCTGGACCCCACGGAGTAGCCACACCCACACTAGGGGACCCAATACGACAACGGCATAAGCCAGCCCGGGCCGTGCGCCCTTATAACACCCAACTGTCGCACCGCGACAGAAGGAGGACACTACCTTCGGGGAGTGGGACTGCCAGATCAGACTGGGGTGGAACTGATATCTCAGTTCCTGACAGCGCCCCCCTGGAGATGGTCAATTGCCGCTCCCGCCTTTGTCAGTCGGCCAAGCGTCGCACTGAAGGTGTTTCCTTTGAGACGGCCTATTGCAGCTCATCTCTTCTGTCCCAGGAGACAGCCAATTGCCGCTCCTCCCTCCTCCCGAAGGAGACGGCCTATTGCCACTCTCGAAGCACTGCCCCTGAGATGGCCTATTGCCGCTCACCCCTCCTGCCGAAGGAGACGGCCTATTGCCGCTCTGAAGGCGCTGCCCCTGAGACGGCCAATTGCCGCTCCCCCCTCCTGCAGAAGAGACAGGCCAACTGTCGCTTGAGAGGTGACCAGAGGCGCGCTGACTCCCCCACACAGCCACGGCCTATTGCCGGGCCCCACGGCCAGAAGGAGGTGTCGACATTGCCCCTGCGTGAGACAGGCACCCGGCTCCCCAGCACCAAAGTGACCCCACGAGGCCTAACGGCTTCCCCTGGCCTCCGGTCTCTACGCCTTGCTCTGGATAAGACTCACCTGTCGGGCCCTAGTGCAGGACGGTGCCACAGCCCCCACCTGACGGCACCCCTTGATTCTGGGGACCGCAGCCCTCAGCCTCTCCGGGCCCTCCCCAGGACCCCCGGGAGCAACCTCTCCACACCCAAGAGACGGCAAAAGACCTCCACCTCCGGCCGAAACCGGAGCCAGAGACTTCTGGACCTGTTTGGCCCCAGCCCTGAGGGCCACACCCCTAACCCTAGCCTGGAGACTACGGGCCCTTGTGCCATGTGCAGCCCTGGACGTGAGAAGAGGCCCCTGCGAGCCGTCCTGTGCCCTCTCGGCACACCCTTCCTTGGCGGTGCCCCTAGTCCAGCAGAATAGACGCCAGCGTGTCTCCCCACCGCCCCCCACGACACGAGTGCATTATATCAAGTGTGGTATTGCCCCAGGACTACTGAAGGAAATTATGTTAAGTGTGACTTTGCCCTAGAAAACAGGTTACAGTGATATAGTGACTTAATGTATGTCAAATGTCGAGGTGAGTGAAATCACGGGCGAATGGGTAAGAACGA
>NW_027645129.1:0-18376 GCF_032717465.1 Coenobita brevimanus | reverse complement strand
GTTTACACACCTACATATTATTTACTTGTACTCTCATCAGTTAACCTACCTGCATATGTACCTACTTATATAGTTACCAGCCAGCTTGTTGACCAACATAAGTTTACCTGTGTATTTACTTTTAATGTTTATTTATCTGTTGCTGCCAGTTTAAATACAGATAGTCCTCAACTTATGACGGGGTTGTGTTCTGATGGATCAATCATGGCAAAATTCTTTGTCTTTCCATCATACAGAATTGAGTCTGCCATTTCTCCTTACTCAGGGTGCTATTTTGTAGTCATAATTGAGTCCTGGGAAATTCTTAGCTCCATCCCACAGGCTATACAGTATACTGTATGTGAAAAACCACAGGTCATGGCACTGATGCTTGAAGTGCCAGGTTGTTCACTTTAATTGTTGCATTCAGTGTGATGCTTTTCGTATCATATTCTTGCTGTCAGTGTATATAATGTTATATATAATTCTGCCTAACTCCAGGGAATTTTATTTGGCATCAGGGAGACCTTTCTGGGATTCATTGAAGAATATATATATATATTTTAATAAAAATTCTTATATTTTACTTTTCCATTTGCATGTTAGCCAATTTTGTATCAGTACAGTACTGTAATCTTGTACAGTGCTGCCTTTGTTGTGGTCATATTTTAAATCTGTGGTAATTATTCAAGAGAGCACAGCACAGTAAACTCTCACCGGCACTGTATTGACCTTTGATGTATTAGATTGTTCTTTTTACCCTATTGCATTGTCATGTTTAGTCCACTGCAGTAAATTGTGGAGTAATTGATGTTTCACTGTTATTTTTAACCACTTTAGTATACATAGCTTGCTCTGTACACTCTTCTGCATTGTTCTTTCCAGCATTGTGTAGTGTTTTATGTTGTGCTGTATATATGAACTCAAAACTTTTTCATTTTGTAATGGACTGTGGTCCAGTATATCTACAGATATTTAGTATTGTAGTGTGAAAGGTTCTGAACATTTGCATATGTATTAATCTGACTGGATATTCCCTCAGTTTGATGTATTGAGGTTTTACTATAGTAGCAGTATATATTGTGCAGCTGTTGCATCACTAACTGAACTCATCTCTTGCAGTGGTGTGCCAGCATCAACAGTGGATGGTTACCTGCCCCTTCATCCTTTTGTCCTGCTGATGGTAGCAGAAGGTGTATGTTGAAAAGTAATGTTGTGGCTGAGTGACGACCATTGTCACCCTTGGAGTCACAGTGGCACCAGTTACTGACCCTGGGTGACTGGTGCTGGCCATACAGAGCCATATGTGAGGTGTTATACTGTGCCAGTGTTTCGTATACCAGTCAGGTCATGTGATTTCAGATAAAACACTTCCATGCTTCCTGACAAGGAATCCCATACTGTGGTTGGTCCTTGATACTGCTGATGTTTTGTGTAGTTGGAAAAGTAAATCAAGCACCAGAACCAGCCAACTATAAACCAACAGCTGGTATTCACTCAGCATTGCCAGTTTAGACATTTCCCTAGTTTTTAAAGCTCAGTCAGGTTTCTAAGTACATAGGTTTAATATATTTGATCTCTATGAAGACTAAATAAGTTATTGAAGTATGTCCCATGCCTGTTTACCTTCGGTAATGTACACACATGGTTAGTGAGGAATTCATTATCATTTGTTAAATATTAATAAATATACTTTATGGTTTATTATTTTATTATTATTATGATTATTATTATTATTGACTCACTTTCATCTTAAATGTCAGCACCAACTTGCCTAGCCCTGGGCTCTTATGCTCCTCATGGGGCAACACAGGATTGGATGATTTCATTATTATTATTGTGGTAGGTGGGGGTGCTCACCATCCACTTACTTGATGTAGTGCTTTCAGATGCTTGCCCTTTCCTCTCTTCCTTTCTGATTTTCTTCCTCTTTTGCAATTCTTTCCTTCATTCTTTCCTCTTCCTTCTGTCTGTGGGTGACTCTGCACTTGTCACTCTTGATTCTTGTAGTAGGAATTAAAGATGAATACAGTGAGTTGATCTTAATTTATTATCTTCAGAGAAAATCTAAGTTGAACAGGGTATGTCTTACAGAGACAATATAATAAGTAAGTGAGGCTGATGTATGAGATGGTGGTATATCTGGACAGACTATGTAAACTGATGTGTTATGAGTGAAATAAACTGTGAGTGTCCGATGCGTTGATGGTGTACAAGCTTATCTGGAGCAAAAGTGAAGTTGCAATGATTATGAATATTGTTATTTCTGATGATAGCCATTTCACAAGGGACTGTATCAGTAGGCTGAAACGTGAAAATGTACGCAGGACAAAGATGAACAGCATGTAAGGATGTGCGGCACTTCGTTCAATCGTTGATTCACTTGCGAAAGTGACAGTGTTCCGTCTCTTGGAGACCATGATGAGTTCAATGTCTGTGTTGATGTTGATGATGACCAAAGTGTTGTTATTTTTAGAGGGGAAGGGGTGTATTTGGTAGTTTTTTATCTGTCCCATATATAATGAAATGTGATGTGTCACCTATGAATTTATTTATAGATCCATTAATTGAGGCTTCTACTCTGGGAATCCAATCATCCCAGCTTGCATAATTTTCACTGAGAATGTGTCTTAGCACATCTAATACTTTTTTGTTTTGTCTCTCTACTAACCCATTAGATGAGGGGTGATAGGCTAAAATGTTAACCTTTTTGATGTTGTATTGTTTACATATTTCTTGTAAGATCTCAGAAATTCTCCTCCATTATCACTTATTAGTACCTTTGGGGTAGTAAAGCGACATATTACATTATCTGTTAATGCCTTTGCTACTGTCTCTGCTGTCTTATCTTTAATTGGAGCTAAAATGACATAACGGGAAAAATGATCCATTGCTACTAATAGGTATAGGTTATTATTGTATGATAATGGCATCTTGAGTAAATCAACAGTGACAACGTCCCATGGTTGATGTGGTACAGGGTAATTACCCATCGGTGCAGGTGTGATTGGGTATCCTTTGTGTTTTGCACATGATTCGCTTCTGTCTATATGATTGTTTATATCTTTTCGTAATGAAGGCCAGTAATATAACAGCTGGGCTTGTTTGTGTTTATGAACATCTCAGGCAGAATTGTACTAGTGTATTTTATGCTGTTTTAATCTGCATTTGAAATGCTGGGATAATGAATGAAGTATTTAAGAGAAGACTGTGAGGATTATAGGATAATATTGCCAATTACTGTAATCAAACAATGAACTGTATGTTCTCCCTCTGCAGTATTCAAACTTCTAAATAGTAGATAGAATTAGCAGCATTTCAAATCATCCTGCATGATAGGTCTAGTTATCCTGCCAGCAACCACGGCTTGGCACTCAGTGCAGAGTTACCTGAATGCAGTACATCATCAAGGGGAGTGGATGACGGTAATGGTATAGTGTACAGGATAAAACTAACTGAAGTCTTGGACATTTTCGTTTATTTGCTGTCTCTTATCAACTGGATGGGTTACACATATAGCCTTAATAAATTGCTTTTAGCACGATGCATTTCCTAGACTGGGTGAAATAGTTTGGCAGCATCAAGAATAAACTAGAGTACAGAAGCACTAGATTCAGAACCATGTGAGGCTTAGCAGGACCCAGACTCTTAGTGAAGCAACTTGCATAGAATCATAGGGCTCCTACGCTCCTCATGGGGCAGTATAGGACTGGATAATGGATGGATGGATTATTATCATTATATTTTTATAGTTAGACACCAGAATATTGGATGACGTCACTGTTCGTGGTAAAGCCTGGTGTGGGGGAGATTTATGCATTCTTTTATGCATATGATAATTTTAAGGCTTTGTTTTTCTTTAGCTTTCTTGATTATTATGAATGCGTTTATATTTATGTTAGTGAGATATACAGTATTTGTATGAACTTTTGTAATTGGTGTCATAGGTATGAGGCCATATTTTACAAACAGTGTACAGGGTTTTGCCGTCAGTGATCCACAAAATTGAGAGTTTACTGTATATCAGATGTGCCAGACAGACCAGCATACAGGTGCTTTGTCCTGAGTATATACACTTACCCTGCTGCTCTGCCACTTGACCTTGATAGTGTCATCCTTCATTGATGTAATTTATTAACAAAATTGTTCAAAATATATATAGGTAGGTCCTGTTACACAAGCCTGGGCAGTTTAGATCCATTCTCGGTCATCCAAGGTTCCAAGCTTTGCCAATCTGCTATCAGTGGAAGCTTGGAAGTGAGAGGAAAATTTGCCTTTTACAGTGTTTAGATACAAATACTGCTTGTTGACATGTTTATTATTTAGGGTTGCTACACTCTCATCTTAAATGTCAGGACCAACATGCCTAGCCCCAGGCTCCTACGCTGCTCATGGGGCAACGTAGGATTGGATGATGGATGCTATACTCATGTTTCCCTACAATTTGTGTGCAATCACTAATCAGAGTTACAAGTTTGTGGACATGGATGCAATATCAGTGACATTTCTGGGGGATATTTATGTTTCTATTACAACAAAATGAGCATTAGTATATGTCATGTGAATTTGTATGTGTGTGTTATGGCAGGATTATTGATTAATCTAATGGGATTATTTTGAATTTTGTCCAACTGCCTCGAGGCAACCGCTCCACATCCACTGCACAGTGGTGAACAGTATTTGATCTGAGAACGCACATGACTTTAGTATATTGTGGCCATCTGCTCGTCAGTGAAGAACTCACGTACTCTGTACGTAGAAGCACCCTTTGCAAGGGATTTAACATAAGCTGTCCAGCTTAGATTGGGGGTTTAGAGTAACACCTAGGATATCAATTGTAGTGGATATGGGAATATTGACATCATTTAAAATTATGAGAGAGTCTGAGGGATTCTTTCTGTTGGAGAAATTAATGTACTTAGTTTTCTGAGCATTAAATGAAACCAGATTTTTCTTTTTCCCCCATTAATTTTAAAAAAGGTCATGGTTCTGAGAAATTGCTGTGTTTATTTGAGAGTTTATATCAAATTGTGTAAAGGAGGTAATAAATGTGAAAGAACTGTGACGGGTCGAGTCATCAGCATAAGAATGTATTGGGTTGTGCATGACAGATAGGTCATTAATATGAATGAGAAAGAGGGTTTGCGCCAAGCCTGATACATGAGGTAAGTCAATATTTATATGTGAAACTGAGAATACCATCTACCATGACCTGTATTTTTCTGTTATGAAGGTAAGTCTAAATTACTGTAGTGGAAGCAGTGAACTCTATTTTTTCTCTCTCTCTCCCCTCCCATCTTACTACTCTTTCCCCCCTCTTATTTCCTCTTTCTCTGCCCCCTCCTTCCATTTTCCCTTATTCCAAGTCCAATTCTCCTCCATTCATTCTCCGTTCTTGGTTTTCAGACCTTCTCTCCCAACATTCCTCTGCTGTCCCTATATACACTGATGGTTCAAAAACTCCTGCTGGCATTGGATTCGCGATACTCTTTCCTGACACTTTATCATTTTAGCCTTCCTACCTATGCAGGTGTTCTAACAGCAGAGTTATATGCCCTCTTGTTTGCGTTACGGTATATTTGTCGTGCCTCCTGCTCCTCATTTGTGATATTCTCTGATTCATATAGTGCTCTAACCCTTCTTCAGTCACCTTTTGCGTCTCAGCCTCTAGTTCTTCGTATCTTGGAATGGTTGTTCTGTATCTCCTCTCGTCGTAAAAGAGTCCAGTTCTGTTGGGTCCCGGGACATGTGGGTGTCGTGGGCAATGAACGTGCTGATCAGTTGGCTCGTATGGGAGTTACCAGGGATGTCTCTCCTTCCTTCCTCACTCCAGTCTCTGACCTTCTTCCTGCTCTGTCATCCTTCCTTCAGCACCGGTGGCTGTCTTGTCACTAATAACAAACTACGTGTTGTTTAACCGTTTATTTCTCCATGGTTGACCCTTTGCCACCGTAATAGGAGGTGGGAGACGGCTTTAGCTTCGCCTTAGAATTGGTCATACTCGACTTACCCACTCTTATTTGATGTCTGGTGGTCGCCCTCCCTTTTGTACTCGTTTGCAATACCATTCTTTCTGTACGCCATATTCTCCTTGATTGTCCACTCTACACACTACAGCGACGTGTTGCATTTCCATTTTTGTCTCGCCTCCAACGTCCCCCGTTCTTGCAGACTTTCTCCGAGGAGTCCTCGTATTTTTCCCTCCATAATATCCTGTCCTTCCTTACCTCTGTTGGTCTTCTTTCCGACATCTAATTCTGTTCCTTATTTCAATAGCCCCATCTGTGATATGATATACTCCTTCCATTGATCCATTTCTTCCGGCCCACCTAACGTTACACAATTTGTAGCCGATGATCCGGCTTTGTGCTGGATTTTGGCACTAGGTTCCTATCGTTCTTCTGCCTCCTCCTCTTCTAGCAACCGCCCCTTTCCCTTTTGCAATACCCCCTTTCCCTTTTGCTGCCCCCTCTCTATCTCTTCCTTTCTCTCTTACTACCCCCTACTCACTTTTATTGAACCCCACCCCCTTTCATCGTACTGCCTCTCACTAAACTCCCTTCTCTCCAACTAACCCTCTTTCTTGTACTGCCTCTCACTAAACTCCTCTCTTACTATCCTCTCTTTCTCGAACTGCCTCTCACCAAACTCCCTTCTCTCCAACTAACCCTCTTCCTTGTACTGCCTCTCACAAAACTCCCTTCTCTTACTATCCTCTCTTTCTCGAACTGCCTCTCACTAAACTCCCTTCTCACTCTCACTATCCTCTCTTTCTCGTACTGCCTCTCACTATCCTCTCTTTCTCGTACTGCCTCTCACTATCCTTTCACTCCCTCACTATCCCCTCTTTCTCGTACTGCCTCTCACTAAACTCCCTTCACTGTTTTACTATTGTCTCTCATACTTCCGCTCACTAAACTCCCTTGTCTCTTACTGTCCTCTCTTTCTCATACTGCCTCTCACTAAACTCCTTTAAGCCCACTGTCCCCCCCCTCCTCTCTCTCTCTCTTTTGCTGCCCCCTCCTCTACTTACTGAACCCCCACTTCTTTCTCTTATCACCTCCTCGCTGCTCCCCCCAGTCTTTTACTGTCTCTATCACTGCCTCCCCTCTTGCCTATCTTTCATACTACCCTCCCATCTCACTCAGTCCCACCTCTCTCACTCACTGTCCCCTGCTCTCACTGCCCATCCTTCTCCCTCACTGCCCCTCCCTTCTCCCCCTCCTGTCCCCCCCCCCTCTCTCTCTCCTCATCTGCCTCCTTTTCTCCCCTTCTCCATCTCACCCCTTCCTCTCTCTCTCTCTCCACTCTTCCTGCCTCTCTCTGTTTTCCATCTCCCTCTCTCTCTCTCTCCACTTCCTCCCCCCCACCTCTTCCTCCCTTTCTCTTTCTCACCCTCTTCCTATGTCTCTCCCTCTTCCTCCCCTGCCGAGCACCAGAGGGCACACACATACACATGAGGTACTGAATAAGGGGTCTGGGAAGAGGGACAAGGGAATAGGACATCAATGGGCCTCTCGGCGTTGTCCAGATGACCACTCTGTATCCGACCTTTGTGTCTCAGGGTGCCGCTCGGCGGAATGCTGAAGCACTTACGCCAGTTCCCTCAATTATTGAGGTGCTTTAGCTCGGAGGAGACCTTGTTGATTATCAACTGGTGCCCGAGATCTGATCAAGGAGCGGTGGCCCAGTTGACATGTTGCCCAAGATCAGATTGAAGACAGCCCAGGACACCTATTGGACAAGATCAGACTAGACTGCCCAGGTAACTTGTTGGCTTAGATCAGATCAAAGACAGCCCAGGGAACCAATGGATGATCAAAAACGGCTCAGGATGCGTAATGGACAAGATCAGACTGTCAGCCCAGGTAATATGCTGGCTGAAATCGGATCGAAAACGGCCTAGGTGACCTGTTGGCTGAGATGAGATCGAGGATTCAGGAGATGTTGGCCGAGATGAAATGGGAGAAAATGGAGTTCCCCCGAGCTAAGCCCTGTATTGGACTATATAGCCCCGCTAGGGTTACAGGCGGGAGCTACCCCTCCCGGCGCGGCAGCCCGGGCGAAGCTCGAACTTGCAATCCCCAGATTACAAGTCCAACAGCAGCTACCACTGTGCTACCGCGCCCACCAGTTGTTGGCTGAGATTATATCAAGGATGGTCCCGGGGACCTGTTGGCTGATACCATTTTCCTTCCACTGCCTCTCTCCTCTTTCCCACTCCATCTGGCTCCCTTTCTTTGTCCCCCCCCCTCTCTCACCCACATCCTCTGCCTGTCTCTATCCCTCCTCCCCCCCCCGTCTGAACTGGTAATATATATTGAGTTCGGTGTTTCTGAGAATTTTTATAAGCAGCCATATTCAGTGCTACTTACCTTTTCGGCCAGGTTAAGATGAAGAGTATATTGTTAAATTGTAACTGACAAAAGTACAAAATAAATTGATGCATACAAAATGGTTTTTCTGTGTCCTAAGTACTGGTGTATAGCCAACATGTTACTTCATGAGAAAGGGAGGGAAGGGGGGATGAGAAGGGGAAGGAAGAAGGGAGGGGGGAGAGAAGTGCGGAGGGGAAGGAAGAGGAGAAAAGAGGGGAGGGGGGAGAGAAGTGCGGAGAAGGAAGAGGGGGAATGAGGAGAGGAGGGGGAAGAAGGGGAAGGGGGAGAGAAGTGCGGAGGGGAGGGGGAATGAGGAGCGGAGGAGGGGGATGACAAGGGGAGGAAGGAGGGGGAGGGGGGAATGGAGGAGGGAGAGAAGAACGGAGGGGAAGGGGAGAGGAGCGGAGGTGGGAGAGGGAAGGAGGGGAGGGAGAGGAGAGGGAGGAGGGAAAGGAAGGGGGATGAGAAGAGGGGAAGGGGAGGAGAGGGAAGGGAAGGGGAGGGGGAGGGGAGGGGGATGAGAAGGGGAAGGAGGAGGAGGGAGGGAAGGGGGATAGGAGAAGGGGAAGGAGGGAGGGAAGGAGGGAAGAGGGATGAGAAGGGGGAAGGAGGAGGGGAGGGGGAGGGAAGGGGAGATGAGGAAGGGGAAGGAGAGGGAGGGGGAGGGAAGGGGGGATGAGAAGGGGAAGGAGGGAGGGAGGGGAGGGAAGGGGGATGAGAAGGGGGAAGGGGAAGGAGGGGAGGGGGAGGGAAGGGGGGGATGAGAAGGGGAAGAAGGGGAGGGGGAGGGAAGGGGGGATGAGAAGGGGAAGGAGAGGAGGGGGAGGGAAGGGGGGATGAGAAGGGGAAGGAGGGGAGGGGGAGGGAAGGGGGGATGAGGAGGGGGAGGGAAGGGGGGATGAGAAGGGGAAGGAGGGGAGGGGGAGGGAAGGGGGGATGAGGGGGGGGAGGGAAGGGGGATGAGAAGGGGAAGGAGGGGAGGGGGAGGGAAGGGGGGATGAGAAGGGGAAGGAGGGGAGGGGGAGGGAAGGGGGGATGAGAAGGGGAAGGGGGAGAGAAGGGGAGGGGGAGAAGGAGGGAAGAGAAGGGGAAGGAGGGGAGGGGGAGAAAGTGCGGAGAGGAGGAAGGTAGGGCAGGGGAGGAAAGGGGGGGATAAGAAGGGGAGTAGGAGGAAGAGGAGGAGGGAAGGAGGGGGAATGGAGGAGGGAGAAGGGAGGGGGAGGAGGAGGGGAGGGAGAGGAGAGGGGAGGAGGAGGGAAGGGGGGATGAGAAGGGGGAGGAGAGGAGGGGGAGGGAAGGTGGTAAGAGAAGGGGAAGGAGAGGAGGGGGAGGGAAGGGGGGATGAGAAGGGGAAGGAGGGGAGGGGGAGGGGAGGGGGGATGAGAAGGGGAAGGAGGGGAGGGGGAGGGAAGGGGGGATGAGAAGGGGAAGGAGGAGGAGGAGGGAAGGGGGATGAGAAGGGGAAGGAGAGAGGAAGGAGGGAAGGGGGATGAGAAGGGGAAGGAGAGGAGGGGGAGGGAAGGGGGGATGAGAAGGGGAAGGAGAGGAGGGGGAGGGAAGGGGGGATGAGAAGGGGAAGGAGGGGAGGGGGAGGGAAGGGGGGATGAGAAGGGGAAGGAGAGGAGGGGAAGGGGGGATGAGAAGGGGAAGGAGGAGGGGAGGGGGATGAGAAGGGGAAGGAGGGGAGGGGGAGGGAAGGGGGGATGAGAAGGGGAAGGAGTGGAGGGGGGCATGGAGGGGGGAGAGAAATGCGGAGGGGAAGGAAGAGTGGGAGGGGGAATGAGGAGCGGAGGGGGAGGAAAGGGGGGATGAGAAGGGGAAGGAGGAGGGGAGGGGGGAATGGAGGGGGGAGAGAAGTGCGGAGGGGAAGGAAGAGGGGAAAGGAGGGGAGGGGGAGGGGGAATGAGGAGCGGAGGGGGAGGAAAGGGGGGGATGAGAAGAGGAGGAGGAGGGAGGGGAAGGGGGGAATGGAAGAGGGAGAGAAGAGCGGAGGGGAAGGGGAGAGGAGCGGAGGTGGGAGAGGGGAGAAGGGGGAGGGGGTAGGAGGAGGGGAGGGAGAGGAGAGGGGAGGAGGAGGAGGAGGAGGGAAGGGGAAATGAAAGGAAAGGAGGAGGAGGGAAGGGGGGATGAGAAGGGGTTGGAGGAGGAAAGGAAGGAGGTGGGGGGGAAGAAAAAGAGGAGCAGGAGACGTAGGATGGGGACTTGGGGAGAAGGAATGATACGGAGGACGAGGTGAGGGAAAAAGAGAGGAGGATGACGGTCACCTTGCACAAAATCGTGGTGAAAATCAGCGGTTTGGAGGCCGATTTTGAGGCAAAAAACAGAAAATCGGCCATATCTCGAAAACGGTGCATTTTAGAGCAAAATGGAGCGAATAGGTCGCCCCTTTTTATAACCTGGACCTACTTTTTCCTTCCCGATCGACTGAGCAAGGTTTCATCAACCTACCTCTCAAGGGGAAATAGGTAATAGGCAATTTTGGTTAAAAATGATTTTTTGACGTAAATATCTTACAGATTCGTCTCAAAATGAAACAGGTAGTAGATCTATGCATTACCTATCAAACCCAATTAATAAAATTTCTAAAACCAATTGGGTTCAATAGTCACAAATGGGAAAAATATTGGAACAAAAACATGAATTTGTGACGTAAATATATAATATATTCGTCTCAAAATGAAATACCCAACAGATTAAGGCATTACCTATCGAATCCAAGCAATAAATATGCTAAAAACAACGGCGTTCAATGGGAACAAATAGGTGAAAGCCTTCATACAAAAAAGTATACGGTTTTTCATACCCCCTTCCATACAATACTTGCGTAATATCGGTGTGAGTGTGTGTGTGTGTCGTGCACATATTCATGTACACATAATGATCCATGTGCATATGCATGTGTATGTACGTCATGTGCACATAATGATCAATTAACTTGTTACGTATGTATGTCATGTGCACATCATCCATTAAGTACACAATTGTAGTAGTTGTTGTTCCCGAGGCAGTCTGGCCGAACAGCCCCCCCCGAGTCCCTTAGGAAGGCCATGGCCGAGACCGGGCTTTCCCACAGAGCTCTCCAAGAGTGTATGTTGTGTTGTTGGCGTAGGTGATTGTATGCAATGCAGTCTTCCATAATGTGCTTAATAGTATGGGGTGCTGTGTTGCATCCTGGACAGGCATCAGCGACGGAGTCATCCAGCCCCTTATGGTAGTTTAAGAGGGCTGGATGGTGCCCACATCTCAGCCTGGCCAGGTGGACCATGTCCTCACGAGGAAGATAGGATTCAGAAGGGTGGATGTCAGGAGCCCGTGCATGCAGCTGTGTATTGTCTTTAAGAGACTGAATGGAGCGGCGAGTGATATGAGTGTGGATATGCTTCTGGAAGCTGGTTTGCGGTGGGCGAGAGGAGAGAGATGACAGTATTTGTGTATGGTATCGTGTGCTGGGTGTAGTTTTGATGTTCCTTGGTGTGGTTGGATGTGCTGCCATGTACTGTAGTGGATGTTGTAGGTTTGTGGAGACTGCAGCAAGAAACTGGGTGCCTCTGTCCAGGTGATCCTTGACTTTGAGGACTTTGGTTTCTTGATGTAGGTGGTCTGTGGGTGTGGTAGCTGTGCAGCATGTGATTATTTTTAGGGCCTTGTTCTGTATGGTCTGTAGAGTGTTGTAGTGTGTTTTGGTGAGGTTAGAAGCCCAGGCAGGGCTTGCATAATTCATCACTGTACGTATGTATTGTTTGTATACTGTGGTGGTGGTTTCTTTGTTGTGTCCGAATGTTGTATGGGCAAGTGACCTCGAGGCATTGAGTCTTGGTGTTACTTTAATGTTTGTGATGTGTTGTTTAAATGACATTGATGTATTGTATGTTAAGCCGGGTACACACACGCGAACAGAACACCGTATCGTAACAAGGCCGTGTTGAGCGACGAAGATTCGGGGAACAAGGTGTGGAAATGATGAGTCCGTAACCGAACCTCGTCGAGTCGCGAACTGTCATGCGTCCCACCTCTAACAGTCGGAGTCAGTCCGTGTTTGGAGGTTGTTCACACAATGGCAAGTTTACCTGTCGCAGCTGCCGCGTATATTTATATACATTATCATACAGTGAAGAGGAGAAAGGAAAGAAAATGGGGGCAGTCACAGTGGTACATTACTCTAAAAACCTGTCATATATTTTTGTTTAGGGACCAGCCTCATACTGATTACTGAGCAGACTCGGCGTAGCGGCTGTACCCAGTTGATAGGTGTCGGACACACGTCCTGTCCACACATTGCATAACCTCACCCTGCAACATCCTTTGATGCGACGCGCAAAAACCGACAATTGGTGGATCGGCAACGAAGCTCAACGCATAACATATGTTCGCTCGGGTGTTACCAGTGACGTTACGAGGTCCCGTCCACATAGGCGTTTTTGTTACACGACGGGGTTACGTTACGATGTTCTGTTCGCGTGTGTGTACCCGCTTTACACCAAGGATTTTGTGTGTGTGTGTGTGGTAGGGGAGTGTTGTTTATGGTGAGGTGTGGCATGTGACTGTTCTGTTGTCCAGTTTGTGAGAAGCGTCACTGTAGATTTGGCTGGGGCTAGTTTGAGCCTGTTTGTGGTGAACCATTCGTGTAGTGTTGAGGTAAGGTTGAAAGATGTGTGCAGCTGTGTTTGCGTTTTGGTGCGTATTGTTATATCATCTGCATAGCATGCTATTTGTATCTGTGGTGTGTGGGGTGTGGGTACGCCGTGCATGTATAGGTTAAAGAGTGTACGGGTCAGAAGACTGACCGGCAAATGTTACGTGTGCACATCTGCCTGCTAAGTAGTTTGCCAGCCATCGTTTTCTTACTGTGCATGTTTGAGTATTTTGTTTGTGAGGTTGTGGCGGGGATGGCATCAAAAGCTTTGCTAATGTCTAGTGAGATTAGGCTTGTTCTGTGTGGTGGCCTAGCTGAATTCATGCCATCGAAAACTCTCTGTGTAAGGTCTGTAAGAAGGGTGTTTGTGGAGTGTAGTGGCCTAAAGCCATGATGTGACTGGGCTAGGGGAATGTGAGGTGTGACTTGTTGTAGTGTCAGTCGTTCAGTGACTTAAGAAGGGGTGCAGAGGAGTGTGATGGGGGCGATGTGACGAGGGTAACGTGGGGTCTTTGTTGGGTTTAGGGTTAGTGATGATATTGCCATGCTTCAAGATGTTGGGTATTATGTTGTATGAGTAGCTGTTGTTTGATATGTTGGCGAGTGCTTGTATGCCTTGTGGTCATAGGTGTTTAAGGAGAATGTTGCTTATGTTGTCTGGTCCACCGGCAGATGAGTGCTTGAGGTTGTTAATGACGTGCTTCGTCTGGTTATAAGTGAAAGGTGCGTAGTTTGAGTTTGTGGGGAACTGTCGCTACGTCGGATGATACGCCGGTCTTTGGGATGGTGGTTTAGATGGCTGCCTTGTGAAAAGTGATTGATGACAGTGCTTGTTGTTTGAGGGTATGGTGTCTCTTTGTTGTGATGACAGCGTGTGATTGTGTGGTGTTGCTGTTGGAAAGTGTGATGCTGTTTAGTGTTTCGTAGACTTTGCTGATGTTTTGCGGTCAAGTGTTTGGAGGTAATTTTTAGTTTAGTGCTTGCTGTTCTGATATTTTATTGTTTATTTGAGTGTTGAGTTCTTGCGTACACATGTATCCATGGCATGTGCACATAATGATCCATTAACTCTACATCTATATGTATGTATAAGTATATAGTGTTATGTGCACATACCAATCCATCAACATTGGTTACACATGTATGTGTCATGTGCATACGATCCATTAATTTTAGTAATGTATGTATGTCATGTGTACACAATGATCCCTTACCTTTGGTTATGTCTGTATGTATGTGTCATGTGCACATGACCCTTACCTTTGGTTACGTATATATGTATGTATGCAAGAATGTATGCATGTATGTAATCATGTATCTATGAATGTATGTGTGTTGTCATATGCACATAACGATCGAATGACAAGTAACTCTGCATCCAATTGATACCACAGTGATTCGGGGCTTTGAACTTCCGCCAATTACACGTTAATTGAAGCAATCATAGCAACACTGGCATGCAGGACCAGCAGTCGTGGATCAGATGCGAGGGAGTACACGTGATCCCCACATCCTCCGTAAATTTACGTCGTGGCAAGTAGCAGTGGTACCATTTGGAAACATGGTTACCGATAGTGAAGGAGACCTTGTCTGTCACAAATATTTTTGACAGTCATTACCTACGCTTGTGCGCTAATCTAGTGAACATCAGTGAGTGTCTAGAGCTGAAATATGGTTTGATATTACTAGTCGTAACATCTAACAGTGTGTGTGGCTAATTTGTGTGTGTTTTGTTTTCTATTTTTACACCAGTCATGATAAGTCATTATGTCACGCTCAAGACCACGGGCGTTGACTGACCAGCAGTTGGAGGATATGGTCAATAGTACCATTTTCCCTTAGGAAATTATAATGGAACCCCTAGATAGCCACGATATTGACACGGATGGTGAAGAACCGGAGACTGTGATACAATGTACTGAAGATGTGGGAGATACAAGTACGTCTGACTCGTGTTATAGTGACGCCACAAAAGGCACCTCCTAATGTTAGTGTGATACCACAAGAGGCAGTGCCAGTCCCCTCAATGTCCGTGAGTGGCTCAGCAGTGCCAGGCTGTGGGTGTGGTAGCTGTGCAGCGTGTGAGTATTTTTAGGGCCTTGTTCTGTATGGTCTGTAGAGTGTTGTAGTGTGTTTTGGTGAGGTTAGAAGCCCAGGCAGGGCTTGCATAATTCATCACTGTACGTATGTATTGTTTGTATACTGTGGTGATGGTTTCTTTGTTGTGTCCGAATGTTGTATGGGCAAGTGACCTCGAGGCATTGAGTCTTAGTGTTATTTTAATGTTTGTGATGTGTTGTTTAAATGACATTGATGTACTGTATGTTAAGCCAGGGTACACACACGCGAACAGAACACCGTATCGTAACAATGCCGTGTTGGGCGACAGATATACGGGTAACAAGGAGTGGAAATGATGAGTCTGTAACCGAACCTCGTCGCTGTCGCGAACTGTCATGCGTCCCACCTCAAACAGTCGGAGGTCAGTCCGTGTTTGGAGGTTTTTCACAAAATTGCAAGTTTACCTGTCGTAGCTGCCGCGTATATTTATATACATTATCATACAGCGAAGAGAAAGGAAAGAAAATGGGGGCAGTCACAGTGGTACATTACTCTAAAAACCTGTGTTATATATTTTTATGTTTAGGGACCAGCCTCATACTGATTACTGAGCAGACTCGGTGTAGCGGCTGTACCCAGTTGATAGGTGTCGGACACACGTCCCGTCCACACATTGCGTAACCTCACCCTGTAACATCCTTTGATGCGACGCGCAAAAACCGACAATTGGTGGATCGGCAGCGAAGCTCAACGCATAACATATATGTTCGCTCGGGTGTTACCAGTGACGTTACGAGGTCCCGTCCACATAGGCGTTTTTGTTACACGACGGGGTTACGTTACGATGTTCTGTTCGCGTGTGAGTACCCGCTTTACACCAAGGATTTTGTGTGTGTGTGTGTGTGTGGTAGGGGAGTGTTGTTTATGGTGAGGTGTGGGATGTGACAGTTCTGCTGTGCAGTTTGTGAGAAGAGTCACTGTAGATTTGCCTGGGGCTAGTTTGAGCCTGTTTGTGGTGAACCATTCGTGTAGTGTGCTGAGGTAAGGTTGAATTTCAGGTCTGTAAGAAGGGTGTTTGTGGAGTGTAGTGGCCTAAAGCCATGATGTGACTGGGCTAATGGAATGTGAGGTGTGACTTGTTGTACTATCAGTCGTTCAGTGACTAAAGAAGGGGTGCAGAGGAGTGTGATGGGGCGATGTGACGAGGTTTAGGGTTAGTGATGATATTGCCATGGTTCAAGATGTTGGGTATTATGTTGTGAGTAGCTGTTGTTTGATATGTTGGCGAGTGCTTGTATGCCTTGTGGTCATAGGTGTTTAAGGTGAATGTTGCTTATGTTGTCTGGTCCACCGGCAGATGAGTGCTTGAGGTTGTTAGTGACGTGCTTCGTCTGGTTATAAGTGAAAGGTGCGTAGTCTGAGTTTGTGGGGAACTGTCGCTTACGTCGGATGATACGTCGGTCTTTGGGACGGTGGTTTAGATGGCTGCCTTGTGAAAAGTGATTGATGACAGTGCTTGTTGTTTGAGGGTATGGTGTCTCTTTGTTGTGATGACAGCGTGATTGTGTGGTGTTGCTGTTGGAAAGTGTGATGCTGTTTAGTGTTTCGTAGACTTTGCTGATGTTTTGCGGTCAAGTGTTTGGAGGTAATTTTTCCAGTTTAGTGCTTGCTGTTCTGATATTTTATTGTTTATTTGAGTGTTGAGTTCTTGCGTACACATGTATCCATGGCATGTGCACATAATGATCCATTAACTCTACATCTATATGTATGTATAGGTATATAGTGTTATGTGCACATACCAATCCATCAACATTGGTTACACATGTATGTATGTGTCATGTGCATACGATCCATTAATTTTAGTAATGAATGTATGTCATGTGTACACAATGATCCCTTACCCTTGGTTATGTCTGTATGTATGTGTCATGTGCACATCATCCCTTACCTTGGGTTACGTATATATGTATGTATGCAAAAATGTATGCATGTATGTAATCATGTATCTATGAATGTATGTGTGTTGTCATATGCACATAACGATCGAATGACAAGTAACTCTGCATACCACAGTGATTCGGGGCTTTGAACTTCCGCCAATAACACGTTAATTGAAGCATTCATAGCGACACTGGCATGCAGGACCAGCAGTCCTGGATCAGATGCGAGGGAGTACACGTGATCCCCACATCCTCCGTAAATTTACGTCGTGGCAAGTAGCAGTGGTACCCTTACCGATAGTGAAGGAGACCTTGTCTGTCACAAATATTTTGACAGTCATTACCTACGCTTGTGTGCTAATCTACTGAACATCAGTGAGTGTCTAGAGCTGAAATATGGTTTGATATTACTAGTCGTAACATCTAACAGTGTGTGTGGCTAATTTGCGTGTGTTTTGTTTTCTATTTTTACACCAGTCACGATAAGTCATTATGTCACGCTCAAGACCACGGGCGTTGACTGACCAGCAGTTGGAGGATATGGTCAATAGTACCATTTTCCCTTAGGAAATTATAATGGAACCCCTCGATAGCCACGATATTGACACGGATGGTGAAGAACCGGAGACTGTGATACAATGTACTGAAAATGTGGGAGATACAGGTATATCTGACTCGTGTTATAGTGACGCCGCAAAAGGCACCTCCTAATGTTAGTGTGATACCACAAGAGGCAGTGCCAGTCCCCTCAATGTCCGTGAGTGGCTCAGCAGTGCCAGGCTGTGGGTGTGGTAGCTGTGCAGCGTGTGAGTATTTTTAGGGCCTTGTTCTGTATGGTCTGTAGAGAGTGTTGTAGTGTGTTTTGGTGAGGTTAGAAGCCCAGGCAGGGCTTGCATAATTCATCACTGTACGTATGTATTGTTTGTATACTGTGGTGATGGTTTCTTTGTTGTGTCCGAATGTTGTATGGGCAAGTGACCTCCAGGCACTGAGTCTTGGTGTTACTTTAATGTTTGTGATGTGTTGTTTAAATGACACTGATGTACACTGTATGTTAAGCCGGGTACACACACGCGAACAGAACACCTGTATCGTAACAAGGCCGTGTTGGGCAACGAAGATAGGGGTAACAAGGTGTGGAAATGATGAGTTCGTAACCGAACCTCGTCGCGTCATTAGCTGTCATGCGTCCCACCTCTAACAGTCGGAGTCAGTCCGTGTTTGGAGGTTGTTCACACAATGGCAAGTTTACCTGTCGCAGCTGCCGCGTATATTTATATACATTATCATACAGTGAAGAGGAGAAAGGAAAGAAAATGGGGGCAGTCACAGTGGTACATTACTCTAAAAACCTGTTATATATATTTTTGTTTAGGGACCAG
>NW_027645128.1:0-4995 GCF_032717465.1 Coenobita brevimanus | reverse complement strand
CCTCATACTGATTACTGAGCAGACTCGGCGTAAACGGCACTTTGTACCCAGTTGATAGGTGTCGGACACACGTCCCGTCCACACATTGCGTAACCTCACCCTGTAACATCGTTTGATGCGACGCGCAAAAACCGACAATTGGTGGATCGGCAGCGAAGCTCAACGCATAACATATATGTTCGCTCGGGTGTCACCAGTGACGTTACGAGGTCCCGTTCACACAGGCGTTTTTGTTACACGACGGGGTTACGTTACGATGTTCTGTTCGCGTGTGTGTACCCGCTTTACACCAAGGATTTTGTGTGTGTGTGTGTGGTAGGGGAGTGTTGTTTATGGTGAGGTGTGGCATGTGAATGTTATGCTGTCCAGTTTGAGAGAAGCGTCACTGTAGATTTGGCTGGGGCTAGTTTGAGCCTGTTTGTGGTGAACCATTCGTGTAGTGTGTTGAGGTAAGGTTGAATGATGTGTGCAGCTGTGTTTGCGTTTTGGTGCGTATTGTTATATCATCTGCATAGCAAGCTATGTGTATCTGTGGTGTGTGGGGTGTGGGTACGTCGTGTATGTATAGCTTAAAGAGTGTACGGGTCAGAAGACTGACCGGCAAATGTTACGTGTGCACATCTGCCTGCTAAGTAGTTTGCCAGCCATCGTTTTCTTATTGTGCATGTTTGAGTATTTTGTTTGTGAGGCTGTGGCGGGGGATGGCATCAAAAGCTTTGCTAATGTCTAGTGTGATTAGGATTGTTCTGTGTGGTGGCCTAGCTGAATTCATGCCATCGAAAACTCTCTGTGTAAGGTCTGTAAGAAGGGTGTTTGTGGAGTGTAGTGGCCTAAAGCCATGATGTGACTGGGCTAGGGAATGTGAGGTGTGACTAGTTGTAGTGTCAGTCGTTCAGTGACTTAAGAAGGGGTGCAGAGGAGTGTGATGGGGCGATGTGACGAGGGTAACGTAGGGTCTTTGTTGGGTTTAGGGTTAGTGATGATATTGCCATGCTTCAAGATGTTGGGTATTATGTTGTATGAGTAGCTGTTGTTTGATATGTTGGTGAGTGCTTGTATGCCTTGTGGTCATAGGTGTTTAAGGTGAATGTTGCTTATGTTGTCTGGTCCACCGGCAGATGAGTGCTTGAGGTTGTTAATGACGTGCTTCGTCTGGTTATAAGTGAAAGGTGCGTAGTCTGAGTTTGTGGGGAACTGTCGCTTACGTCGGATGATACGCCGGTCTTTGGAATGGTGGTTTAGATGGCTGACTTGTGAAAAGTGATTGATGACAGTGCTTGTTCTTTGAGGGTATGGTGTCTCTTTGTTGTGATGACAGCGTGTGATTGTGTGGTGTTGCTGTTGGAAAGTGTGATGCTGTTTAGTGTTTCGTAGACTTTGCTGATGTTTTGCGGTCAAGTGTTTGGAGGTAATTTTTCCAGTTTTGTGCTTGCTGTTCTGATATTTTATTGTTTATTTGAGTGTTGAGGTCTTGCATTTGTATTTGTTGTACGGTTGTCTTGTGTATGGAGTGTTGGGGAGTGTCGTAGTGTGTCCCGTTGTTTGATGAGGCCTTGAATTTCTGGTGTGAAGTACACATGTATCCATGGCATGTGCACATAATGATCCATTAACTCTACGTCTGTATGTATGTATATAGTGTTACGTGCACATGATCCAATAACTCTGGTTATTTATGTACCGTATGTATAATTGTATGCCATGTGCACATACCAATCCATCAACATTGGTTACACATGTATGTATGTGTCATGCATACGATCCATTAATTTTAGTAATGTATGTATGTCATGCGTACACAATGATCCCTTACCTTTGGTTATGTCTGTATGTATGTGTCATGTGCACATCATCCCTTACCTTGGGTTACGTATATATGTATGTATGCAAGAATGTATGCATGTACGTAATCATGTATCTATGAATGTATGTGTGTTGTCATATGCACATAACGATCGAATGACAAGTACTCTGGATCCAATTGATACCACAGTGATTCGGGGCTTTGAACTTCCGCCAATAACACGACAATTGAAGCATTCATAGCAACAATGGCATGCAGGACCAGCAGTCCTGGATCAGATGCGAGGGAGTACACGTGATCCCCACATCCTCCGTAAATTTACGTCGTGGCAAGTAGCAGTGGTACCCTTACCGATAGTGAAGGAGACCTTGTCTGTCACAAATATTTTGACAGTCATTACCTACGCTTGTGTGCTAATCTACTGAACATCAGTGAGTGTCTAGAGCTGAAATATGGTTTTGATATTACTAGTCGTAACATCTAACAGTGTGTGTGGCTAATTTGCGTGTGTTTTGTTTTCTATTTTTACACCAGTCACGATAAGTCATTATGTCACGCTCAAGACCACGGCCGTTGACTGACCAGCAGTTGGAGGATATGGTCAATAGTACCATTTTCCCTTAGGAAATTATAATGGAACCCCTCGATAGCCACGATATTGACACGGATGGTGAAGAACCGGAGACTGTGATACAATGTACTGAAAATGTGGGAGATACAGGTATATCTGACTCGTGTTATAGTGACGCCGCAAAAGGCACCTCCTAATGTTAGTGTGATACCACAAGAGGCGGTGCCAGTCCCCTCAATGTCCGTGAGTGGCTCAGCAGTGCCAGGCTGTGGGTGTGGTAGCTGTGCAGCGTGTGAGTATTTTTAGGGCCTTGTTCTGTATGGTCTGTAGAGTGTTGTAGTGTGTTTTGGTGAGGTTAGAAGCCCAGGCAGGGCTTGCATAATTCATCACTGTACGTATGTATTGTTTGTATACTGTGGTGATGGTTTCTTTGTTGTGTCCGAATGTTGTATGGGCAAGTGACCTCCAGGCACTGAGTCTTGGTGTTACTTTAATGTTTGTGATGTGTTGTTTAAATGACACTGATGTACTGTATGTTAAGCCGGGTACACACACGCGAACAGAACACCGTCATCGTAACTAAAGTGCCGTGTTGGGCAACGAAGATAGGGGTAACAAGGTGTGGAAATGATGAGTTCGTAACCCCGACACCTCACTGTCCGCGTCATTAGCTGTCCAATGATATACAAACATCAGTAACCCGTCACTGTTTGCCACTGTTTTCACAAGTACCAAAAATATACAATCTTCACTGACACTGACACTTTACTACACTGAACCAAAACCAGCTGCATTTCACTCAAGCTGATTTGACACCCGACTAAACTTATTATAGTCTCTACTCCATCTTATATAAACTTGCATTACTCTCGAAACTTCGTGTTTAGTCTCGGCAGGCAACAGTTGCCAGCTCGGAAACAACCCAAAACATGCTAGTGTTGTCTCTCATTACATAAGACTCTAAATCATTTACCATACGAACTTAAACTACATAAAATAACAAGAAATCAGTTAAATAAAACATTATAAAAGAAAAAGAGCACAAATATTAATGCATAACTTACGAAATAACTATGCTCACAAACAGCTGGCAAACTGGCAACTCTGACACATACCGATGCCGGAACTTACGGTACAAGAAACATCTCGATGATACGAGACTACCTAACTGGCAAATCCCCTTTTATAACACTACCCCCTCCCTAGTTCTTTGTCGTCCCGACAAAACTGCACAATATATACAAACATAAACCCTAATCCTAATAAAACATCTAACTATACACTAAATAATCCTTCAACTTATCAGGTCTTTTTCTGTGCTGCTTCCGACGATCTCCTTGCTCCCTCAAGGAAGGTCTTGGTCCTCTTCTTGATTCACTTCTTCTCTTGGGGAACTGTCACCATCATCTTGAACTCCAGCTCCTTGGTCCTCCTCAACATCCTCAGCTGTAGGTGAGCACAATTCCTCGGAGACGTCCCAGCTGAACTGTCCCGGCCCATGGTACTGCCACAGACGGTTCACGTGTACCACCTTTGGGCAAGACTTCCTGCCTCCCCGAATCCAATACGTTACATCAGATAGGCAGTCCAACGCAGTGTAAGGCCCATCCCATGGACTCTGCAGCTTCGGTGACTGTCCCTTCTTATGCTGAGAATTGTATAACCAGACTTGGTCACCATCCTTCAAGCTCACTTCACTTGGCTTGCCATTATACTTGCACTTCATCACTTCTGAAAACTTGAGGGCTCCTTGTACTTGATGATGTACCTCAGCCAGCTTTTCCTGAAGGTGCTTTGCATAGCCAGTGGTGTCTGTAGGCAGCTCTTCACCAGGTGGTCTTCCCATTAACAAGTCGACGGGTAAACATAACTCGTGGCCCAACATCAGTTTTGCAGGAGTGTAGCCAGTAGACTCATGAGATGCAGACCGATTTGCCATCAGGAAAACAGGTAATTTCTGGTCCCAGTCTGTTTGTCCATCAATGCAATACTTGGCCAGTTCTTGCCCCAGGGTCCAGTTGAATTTCTCCACCATCCCATCTGACTTTGGCCTTAGTGGGGTCGTCCTGGCCTTCTTGATTCCCAATAACTTGCAGCACTCACAGAACACAGGAGACTCATAGTTTCTACCCTGGTCTGAATGTAGCTCTTATGGCATCCCAAAACGACAGAAAAACTGATCAACCAACACCTGAGCAACAGTCACAGCCTCTTGATCGGGGATGGCATAGGCTTCTGGCCACTTTGTGAAGTAGTCCATGGCAACACATATATACCAGTTTCCTCTTTCAGTGAGTGGCAAAGGTCCAGCAATGTCCACCACGACTCTTTACATCGGTGCACCCACTTAGTAGAACTGGAGAGGAGTGCAACCACGTTTCTTGGGTCCCTTCTCAGCACAGCACACATCACAGGCCTGACACCACTCTTCAACATTCTGACACATGCCAATCCAGTAGAACCTCTGTTGCAGCTGGCTTAAAGTTTTCTTCACTCCCAGGTTCCCACTAGTGATCTGGTTATGGGTCTCATCCAAGATCTCAGACCTCATCTTCTTCAGAACTACCAGTTGCCAATACTTTTTGAGGCCATCGGCTGTCCTCCACTGACGCTCCAGTAG
>NW_027645127.1:0-50555 GCF_032717465.1 Coenobita brevimanus | reverse complement strand
ATCCTTTCAAGCCTGAAAATCATCACATGCTCTCGATGACACACCATACACATGAAATCAGCATTATCTCGCAGTTTACTTGTAATACCACTACATCTCTTATGCACCCACTTGTCACAAACATTGCACAACATGGAATTACTTCCCATGCCCTTGTGGGATATCGCACATGACCACTCTCCCTCTTCTTTGACAGTACTGCCCCATACCATCCCTAAACTTCCTAGATCTTTCCTCCTCCTCCTTTTCATTTTCTGCAGTCATCGGCATACATCTCCCATTACAGTCCATTTCTGAAGCCATGAGAGAGGGCCTTAAGTACAACAAGGGGCTCAAGTCTGACCCCTGATGTACACCAACATTCACAAAAAACTCATCATTCAAATCTCCATTCACCCATACCTGGGTTTCACCATCCACATACATAGCCATAACCACCCTAACCAGCCACTTCTCAGCCCATAGCTTTCTCATTCCCCCACTTCACCACCTCCCTTGCAACTGTCAAAGGCCTTCTCCAAATCAACAAAAGCAAAGTACAAATCCCTTTTCTTTTCTGCAGCTCTCGAATAATGAATATGGCATCAATGGTCACTTTGCCTGGCATAAACCCAAACTGCATCTTATCAATATACACTCTTTCTCTAATCATAACTTCTAGAACCATCTCCATTATCTTCATTATCTGGTCCAAAAGCTTTATGGCTTTATAATTTCCTCTTTCCAGGGCATCACCCTTCTTCTCGTACACATTTTTTGTTACACTCTTCAGTCTATCATTTAGGACAACGCACTCGTACATAATCGTATTTATCAAGTCAGTAACTAACTCCACTCCTATATCTTCTGAGGCTTTTAGCATTTCAGCAGTCAACCTAGACACACCTGCTGCCTTCCCCACCTGCATTCTGTTTATTGAACTGCTCACAGTAGCAGCGTCAATCAAAAGCCAATCACCAAACACTGGATCTGCTGGCTCAAAACCTTCCTTGTTCCAGTCAAACTCGTCATTCAACAACCGGTTGTAATGCTCCCTCCAAACGTCTCTAATATTCCTGCTGTTTACCACTACCTCTCCTTCATCATTCTTCACACACTGCTTAGCTATGACATCCCTGTTTTCCATCTTCATTAGTTCTGCCACCTTAAATATCATATTCTTTCTTTCCACACCTCTTAGGTTTTCAAGTAAAAGTCTCTGAGACTCAAATTTTGCCCTGTAAACCTCTTTTCTAGCCCCACGTTTGGCATCCAAGTATCCTCTTTGTTACCACCCTTTTTTCATTCCTGGAAAAGCTTTCTTTTCTCCTTAACTGCAGCTTCTAAATCCTCATCCCACCACCATTTCCTTTATATCTTGGGAGGGGAGGGATATTGTCCATCCACGCACTGAATTAGTAACTCACAGGTAATTTTTCTTGAGAGCTGTGTACCGTTCATTATCACTTCTGTCAACAGCTCCCTGTTCAGTCACCACTCTACTCATCCTGCTATAAAAGGCAACTCTTACTGCTTGTTTTTTTAACTTCCATATTTTCCTCTGAAGTGCATAGGTCCTCTTCTTCATCACCCGCTCCTTAACCCCCATCCGCTGGGTAACGTCTACACACATCACTGTCTGGCATCCAAGGGGCCGCCAGGTAGCAGCTACACACGGAAGTGTCTTCCTGCCACCATTTGAACCGGACGCCATTTCATCTCGGCACCAAAGAGGGAGGGAGTCCTTCCGTAGCACACAGGTTAGAGTCAGTCTGTCCCATGTTTTTTCCAGGTGTACAACAATGTCTTCAGGTTCCTATTTGTCGATTTCGTCCTTGCTGCTTGTTACCAATTCCATCATCCACCCCTGTCAATCCTCTGTCCTAGAATACTAGAAAAGGGCTCAGTGATATTGCCATAAGGCATGCTTTGGATTCAACAGCGTGTAGTGTATCTAGCAGCGGAAACAGTATCACGTTGAGAGCAAAGCCATAGTCGGCGCAGCAGGCTGACCCACAAACACCTCCTGCTCTCTCACTGAAATTTAGTTGTCTTCTTCATGTCATTACTCATCCATGCAATGACCTACAGACCTGAGGATACTTTCATTTACAAGAGGAAGAGTTAGTGAGTACAGTAATATGATCTTTAATTTGTTTCGCTAAGTGCTATACGTTTCGAGACACTAAGGTCTGAAAGCAAACAATTTCTGAGAAATTGCCCGTAGAAAGGTGACTGTGTTAAAAATAGCCCGGTGTTTGAGGTTAAGCACCATGTCACATATCAATAACTCTTGTTGCTGGAAACATTCCTCGTCCCCTATAACTTTAACATCCCTCATCAACCTCCTATCAGCCCTCCTGACCAGAAAATAGTCTATCTGGCTACTATTTCCCGCATACCCATATGTAATTAACCTCTTCTCTCTTTTCCTAAAATGTGTTGCACAGTCATGTTCATTGCCTCTCCAAACTCGAGTATCCTTTCTCCTTCCTCATTCCTTGTACCATATACATGTCCCCCATGTAAAACTTCAGATCTCTGAGGTGTTTCATCTGCATCATGATATAAGTCCCCTCCCAAAACTAAAATTTCATCATCCCTCATACCACTTACCACAGTATTAAGTCATCCCAGAATCTATGTTTTTTCTATATAATCCAATTCATACTGAGGGTATACTCCAGTATCAGTGAAAATGTGACCCCATCGAATAAGATTTTCATTCCTATTATCCTTTCACTCACTCTCAGAACATTCATGACATATTCCACCCATTTCTCCTTGACCAGAACACCCACACCCCAAGACCTACTTGCCCTACCCATCCAAAATGTCTTGTATCTACAATCCCTTCCGGCAATCATGCTGGCTGATCCACCCTTGTATCTAACCTCCTGCACACATCCAACATCCACTCACCTCCTACTCAACACCTCAACCACTTTCTCAGCTCTGTCCCCTCAAATTACCCACATTCCATGATGCTACTCTGATCCCCTTGGATGATTTAATTTCCTCAGGATTGCTTTGACTTTTCTCCTTCTTTGTCACGATCAGAAAAAAATAAACGGGGAGAAACCGACCACAGGCCCCACCCACCCACACGGTCCGAAGTCCAAGCATAGGACCTGGAACCCATAGCCCAGCAGCCATGATCAGTGGCTGTGGCAGTGGCCTCGGGGCACCCTGCCAGGATAACTACAGGGACACCCCTCTTTCCTCTCCGTTGGGCTCCTCTGATCAACTTTATTACCTTAACATGTCCTATTGCTCCGATATGGCCTGTGGACCCTCCAAAGAAGCTTTGAGTGTGGCACTTTGGAGTTGCGGATTGGGAAGTCCTCAGGCACTACTTCTTTGAATTTCCCTGAAATGATTACTACTTCCACGGCCGGGAGCCATCTGAATGTGCCTTGCGCATTACGGAGGTTATTCTCTCAGGCATAGAAGCATACATACCCTTCTCATATCCTCTGACTAATGCAAGAAAGCCTTGGTTTAATCATGCTTATTCTAATGCTGTCCACAACAAGAAGAGGGCTTATAAAAGGTACCAGAGTCAACCCACCCTGAATCACATCTTTTTTTATGCTTCTGCCTGGAAACGTGCGAAGTCTGTTCTTCACTTTGCTAAAAATAATTTCATCTGTACTAAATGCTGTCAGCCTTCCAACTCGAATTCTTCCCACTCCTTCTGGCACCTTGCCAAAAACCATTCTAACAACTTTACCTCATCATCGTTCCCTTTTCTTTTATACTCTGATGGCTCTGTAGATATTTCTTCTACTGACAAAGCAGATCTCTTCACTCAGACTTTCTCCTCCAATTCCACCTTAGACGATTCTGGTGCTGTTCCTCCATAACTTCCCCCCTCTGACTTCCTCATGGCTGACATTAAAATTTCTCAGCTGATGTATTATCTGCCATCACTGGCCTCAATACTAACAAGGCATATGAGCCTGATGGAGTCCCTCTTGTTGTCCTCAAGACCTGTGCTTCTGTGCTTACACACTGCCTAGGTAAACTCTTTCACCTTTGTTTGTCAGCTTGTACCTTTCCTTCTTGTTGGAAGTTTGCTCTCATTCAGCCAGTCCCAAAGAAGGGTGACCATTCCCAATCCTCTAACTATTGTCCAATTGCTTTAACATCCTGTGTCTCAAAAGTTTTTGAGTCAATTCTTAACCAAAAAATTTTAAAGCATCTGTCCCATCACAATCTTCTTTCTGATCGTCAGTATGGGTCCCGTCAGGGACGCTCCACTGGCAATCTTCTCACCGACCTTTCAGACTCCTGGTCATCCTCCTTTCGGGACTTTGGCTAAAGCTTTGTCATTGCACTTGACATCTCAAAGACTTTTGATCGAGTTTGGCATAGATCTTTAATTTCCAAACTCCCTTCTTACGGTTTCTATATTTCTATCTGTTCCTTCATCTATAGCTTCCTTTCTGGTTGTTCTATAGCTGCTGTTGTAGACGGCCATCGTTCTTCTCCTAGATCTATCAACAGTGGTGTTCCTGAGGGTTGTCCTATCACCAACTCTCTTCCTTTTATTTATCAGTGACCTTCTAAGCTGTACTTCTAACCCTATCCACTCGTATGCTGATGATTCCACTCTTCACCTTTCCATTCGGTTCCCTCAACGTCCATCTCAGCAGTTACTTCAGCAAACAAGGGATGAGGCTATGGCACACCTAATGTCTGACTTGGCTTTTTATCTCTGACTGGTGTAAAAATAATCTTGTTTTTAATACATCAAAGACTCAGTTCTTACACCAATCAACCCGACAAAATCTTCCACAGGAGTACCCACTAATGTTTAAAATATCCATTTCAATCCTGCATCATCCCTGAACATGCTTGAGGATTCATTCACTTGGAACATATCTTGGAAAGATCATATTACATCTTTTGTAAAACCTGCTTCCAAGAGATTAGGCGTGCTAATCCTACTCCGTATCTTCTTTACCCCCGCACAGTTGTTGACCTAATAAACGGGTTTTATTCGCCCCTGTGTGGAGTACAACTCTCATGTGTGTGGAGGCTCCCCACGTACAGTCCTTCTCAATAGGGTGGAGTCAAGAGCTTTTCGTCTCATTAACTCTCCTCCTCCTCTTACTGTTCCCTTCAACCTCTGTCTCTTCGCTGCACTGTTGCATCTTTATCTCTTTTCTATCATACGTCAGTGGTCACTGCTCCTCCGAACTGTCTTCTTGCATCCCACCACTCCTACAACGGGCACATACCACCTGTTTAGCAACAATCTCTCACCCCTTTTCCGTCCAACTCTCCAAAGCAAGAGTTAATCGTTGCTTCCAGTCATTCACGTATGCAACAGGTCAACTCTAGAATTGTCTCCTCTTGTCTGTATTTCCAACTGCCTATGATCTCCAGTATTTCAGTCGCAGTGTATGTGTTCAGGCATCTCGAAATGAACGGATCTTGAAGCTGGTTGTCTTTTGTATTGTTTTTATTATTTTTCTTGGAAGGAACGGTTTGTGGGCTCCTGATATTTTATTCCTTTTTCCTTGTGTTAAAAAAAAGCACACCTTGGCACTGTAACTGCCCCGTCATTACACACCCATTGATAAAGCAGCCTCCTGGGGCACTACTTCCTAGTTTGGGTCCCCTCTCTATTGGGCGGAAATGACAGCCTGGGAACAGCAGTGCCCTGTACCCTCAAGCATAGGTTCGAGTCTCATCCCATCTTGCCCTCAAAATCAATGCAGGCGGAGCCCTTGTCATGCCTTCCCTTAATAGGTCCACCACTAGGTAGCGGGGGCAAAGTCTTCTGGCCGCATGTCCTAGTTGGCGTCAACCCCTGTGACAGTGGGGAACGTTGTATGATATGTATAGTGTATTCAGGGTAATGCATGACATAGTTAGAGGAAAGTATTTGAGACAGTATGCTAGTACACTCTCCATGTTAGTGTCACACTGAAAAGGTCAGAAAAGAGGGATGGTAAGATTTTCTGGTAGCTGGCGAGACAGGAGCTCCAGCTTTCACTATCACCAGCATTCCCATCCTCCTTGGGAGTACCACCCTGATCAGCTGCTACTACAGTCTACTTCCTACAACCTCCATAACGAAATTAGTCCATCATGATCAACCTGAAATGCCTATTATGTTGCTTCTTTAGCACTATTTTATCAATATTTTTACCGTAAGTGCTCTGACGAACTGGCTTCAATTGTGCCTCCCCTTTACATATTCTCCTGAAATACTCGGGCAGCTGGGAGCGCCCATGAACTCACACTCTCTCCCCCACAATGCAGAACCTCTGCTTATCAAAATTCATTTATCCTCAGAACTACTACTCTCTGGAATTCACTTCCTGGGAGTTGCTTCCCACATACATTTAATCCTCTCAATTTTAAATCCAATTGTTATAAGTATTTTATGAATGGAGGATGTCTTTAGGCACATGGACTTATTTTTTTTTTCCTTTGTTTTTTCTTCTTCCATTCATTATATTAAAAAAGAAAAAAAAAAAAAAAAAAGACTAGTCACCACATCCTCACTGCTCTATTCCTGCATCTGCTACTGCAATCCAGCTTCCCCCATCCTCTCTCCTCAGCCCTCGGCCCCTACCAGTAGGGTTTTTTTTTTTATGTGAAGAAGGAACCAAAGGCAACGAGCCTGCAAAACTATTTCTTCCAAGAGAAAAACAAAATATAAGAGAGAGCCAAATTCAAGATCCGATCATTTCCAGATGCCTGGACACACTGCGTTTGAAAAACTGGAGATCATAGGAAGTAGGAAATACAGACAGAGGGAGACAGTTCCAGAGTTGACCTGTTGCATAAATGAAGGACTGGGAGTAACGGTTAACTCTTGCATTAGAGAGTTGGACAGAAAAGGGATGAGAGTTGGCTGCTAGACGGGTGCTACGCGCCCGTCGTAGGGGTGGAGGAATGCATGCAGACAGTTCAGAGGAGCAGTGACCATTGAAGCAGCGATAGAAAAGAGATAAAGATGCAACAGTGCGGCGAAGAGACAAAGGTTGAAGGGAGTCAGTAAGAGGAGGAGAGTTAATGAGGTGAAAAGCCTTTGACTCCATCCTATTGAGAAGAGCTGTATGTGGGGAGCCCTCCCACACATGAGAGTTGTACTCTACACAGGGGCGGATAAAACCCCTGTACAGAGTCAACAATTGTGCAGGGATAAAGAAGGAACGGAGTCGGCTTAGCACACCCAATCTCTTGGCAGCAGATATTACAAGAGATGTAATATGATCTTTCCAAGACAAGTCCCGAGTAAATGAAACGCCAAGCATCTTCAAGGATGATGCAGGATTAAGCTTAATATTATCAAACATTAGTGGGTATACCTGTGGAAGATTTTGTCGGGTTGATAGGTGCAAAAACTGAGTCTTTGATGCATTAGAAACAACAAGATTATTTTTACCCCAGTTAGAGATATGAGCCAAGTCAGACATTAGGTGTGCCATAGCCTCATCCTTTATTTGTTGAAGTAACTGCTGAGATGGACGTTGCGGGAATCGAATGGAAAGGTGAAGGGTGGGGTCATCAGCGTATGAGTGGATAGGGTTAGATGTACAGCTTAGAAGGTCATTGATGAATAAAAGGAAGAGAGTTGGTGATAGGACAGAGCCCTGAGGAACACCACTGTTAATAGATCTAGGAGAAGAACGATGGCCGTCTACAACAGCGGCTATAGAACGACCAGAAAGAAAGCTAGAGATGAAGGCACAGATAGAAGGATAGAAACCGTAAGAGGGCAGTTTGGAAATTAAAGATTTATGCCAGACTCGGTCGAAAGCCTTAGAGATGTCAAGTGCAATGGCAAAGCTTTCGCCAAAGTCCCGAAAGGAGGATGACCAGGAGTCTGAAAGGTAGGTGAGAAGATCGCCGGTGGAGCGTCCCTGACGGAACCCATACTGACGATCAGAAAGAAGGTTGTGATAGGAAAGGTGCTTTAAAATGTTTCTATTAAGAACAGACTCGAAAACTTTTGAGATACAGGATGTTAAATCAATTGGACGATAGTTAGAGGGTTGGAAATGATCACCTTTCTTTGGGACTGGCTGAATGAGAGCAAACTTTCAGCAAGAAGGAAAGGTACAAGTTGACAGACAAAGGCGAAAGAGTTTGCCTAGGCAGGATGTAAGCACAGAAACACAGTTCTTGAGAACAACAGGAGGGACTCCATCAGGCCCATATGCCTTATTAGTATTGAGGCCTGTGACAGCAGAAAATACATCAGCTGCAGAAATTTTAATGTCAGCCATGAAGAAGTCAGAGGGGGGAAGTGATGGAGGAACAGCACCGGAATCGTCTAAGGTGGAATTGGAGGAGAAAGTCTGAGCGAAGAGATCTGCTTTATCACTAGAAATAGCTACAGAGCCATCAGAGTAGAAAAGAGGAGGGAAGGATGATGAGGAAAAGTTGTTAGAAAGGTTTTTGGCAAGGTGCCAGAAGGAGCAGGAAGAATTCGAGTTAGAGAGTTGAGAGCACTTAGTTCGGATGAAATTATTTTTAGCAGAGCGAAGAACAGACTTAGCACGATTCCGGGCAGAAACGTAAAGATGATGTGATTCAGGGGTGGGTTGGTTCCGGTACCTTTTATAGGCCCTCTCCTTGTTGCGGACAGCATTAGAACAAGCGTGATTAAACCAAGGCTTTTGTGCATTAGTCAAAGGATATGAGAAAGGAATGTATGCTTCCATCCCTGAAAGAATAACTTCTGTAATGCGCAAGGCACACCCAGATGGCTCCCGGCCATGGAAGCATTAATCATTCCAGGGAAAATCAAAGAAGTACTGCCTGAGAGCCTCCCAGTCCGCATCTCCAAAGTGCCACAGACGACGTTTCTTTGGAGGGTCCGCAGGCCATACTGGAGAGATAAGAAAGGTTAAGGTGATAAGGTTGTGATCGGAGGAGCCCAATGGAGAGAAAAGATTAACAGTGTAAGCAGAAGGATTAATTGTAAGGAAGAGGTCAAGTATGTTGGAACTTTCTCCAAGGCGATCATGGATACGGGTAGGGTGCTGTACAAGCTGCTCTAGGTCATTAAGGATAGAAAAGGTGTAGGCTTGTTCACCAGGTGGATCAATGAAAGGAGAGGAGAGCCAAAGGTGGTGGTGAACATTGAAATCTCCTAGAATGGAGATTTCAGAGAAAGGAGAAATGGATAGAATGTGTTCCATCGTAGAAGTACTACCGTTATCCCCTCTATGCAGTGGGCTCTCGGGCTTCGCCCTCGAATCTCATTCGTTTGCCCTACATGGGTCCGTTTTAGTCACCTCACAATTGCAACAGAATGGCTTAATGTATGGGGAGTCGGTTTACACAGCCCAGTATGCAACACAGCACCAGTGCCAATGGTACTAAAATATATTCATCTATTCAAATTTCAAGTGTAACTGTGGGTTGAAGATGACCAATTTTCAGCGATTCATGTTATCCCCCGCCCACCAGTTGTTTCAGTAGCACATGACTGGTTCAAAACTATACATCTGCTTTCAACAGTTTTTGCACCACTAAACACAGAATTGTGATAATGCCAATGATATACATTTTGTTGAAGATAATATGATTTTCTGTGATATTTGATTGTTCCAGTGAGGGTCGTTTTTCAACCACGCAATTCTTGAAACTGACGAATAATAATAACAGCTTCCACACCGGACAATCCCCGCTCAACCCGTCCCGTGTAATGTGCGAGTAAAACCAATGGGGAGAATTATTAGGGGTCAAAATGCCCCTTACAAAATTGTACTTAAAACTGAAAATGGGCCATCTGAGACCCAACTACAGCCATCCTGCAAAGTTTCTTGCCAATCCTTTTCCAGCTTCGGCCGCACTACACACACTGACAGACAGGCTACAATAATAGCACATTAGTCTATGAAATGCATTAGTCAGATTAAAAGTCCTTAACTGCAAGACTACTTAGTGAACAAATTCAGGAGCATCTAGTACCAAAAACTATCTGTCTATCTATTGCCAGACGCCTGAATCCCGTAAGGGGTGGCTACAAACAAATTGCCTCCATGTCTCCCAGTCCCCTACCATTTCACTTTCCTGCTCCCAGCTCACATCCCCTTCTCTCATATATCTCTCCACTCCATCTTCCCATCTCATCCTTGGCCTCCCCCTCCCTCTCCCCTCCCCTCCATGTCATTCACATACACTCTCCTCATTAGTCTCTCTCTCTCTCCATCCTTTCCACATGGCAAAATTACCTCAGTGTATTTCTCACGCATTTTACTACATTCACATTAATTCACCAAAAACAACAGACCTAACTTGATGCAATCATAAGTGTAGGCTTTCGATTATCTATTTTCCTATTTTTTAGGGAGGGTGGGGTGTTAGGTCACAGTATCAGCTACTAAGGCATCCATGTTGACTAAAATCATGTAACGGGACCAAGTAGTCATTGCATTTAAAGGGTTAATCGGTACAAAATTGCGTCTTTGTTAGCCAGAATAAAATATGTTGCAGTTCTGACCCAAATTATTTTATCATGAAGGTGAGGGCGAAAGATGGTCGCTCCCCCTGCTCTGCTTGTCATGGGGGTCGTGGTTGCCGCTGTAAAAGGATCGCAGACTCCCACCTTCCTTACCCGTCTCCCAGGTCTGTTCACACTCATTTTTATTTATTTATTTATTATTTTGTCGACATTAACCTCTCATATTATCCACAGCTGAGGTTTTACGTGTCTATGATTTAAGTTGTTATTAAAAGGCTACACCGTCTTACCTAATAACATACTCGTTTTCTACTCTGACTTGGCCTAAAATAACCATCCCTCCAACTAGAATGTTCTCTTGCATGAATAGATTGCCTCTAAATTATGAGACTAGTCATGAAGAAGTGATGTGAAATGGAACCACAGAAAAGGCTAAAAAGGATGACTGATTAATTGTTAAATATAAAAGGCTGGCGGCACAACTGCCAGGGTTATATGCCACCTGACAATCGGGTAAAAAATGTAGAAGAAAAAATATGCTCAAAACAAAGTTAATATTCTTTTGTAGAAGTAAAACACTTAAAATGACAACAGAAAAATTTATTTAATATTAATTACCCATAAAAATGGTAGGAAGCCCACTTCCTAAAGAAAACTAAAATCATCAGTATAATCGCCATAGGCTCCTCCAAACTTCGAAGACAGACAGTAGGCACCATCCACCCTCTTATGCCTACAGAGGAATCTTTGACGTAGGTCCCCCAGACTTGGACACTTGACTACCAAGTAACGGACAGTAAGGAGAACAAGGCAATCATCATAATACAGCTGAGTCCCACCAAAAATCAGGAACCCATGCATAAGACGCGAGTGCCCAATGCGAAGTCAGGCAAGAGCTACCTCCAATCGCCAAGGCATGGAGAGAAGAACCCTCGGCACAACCACACTCTGAAAATTTTCTTTAAGTCATTATGAGCAACGCCATCCCATTTTCTCTGCCAATAAGTTCGAATCGCACACTTTAAGGAAGGTGGGTAGTCGGTAGTTGGCCTTTGAGAAGATGCAGCTTTAGCTAATGGATGCACCCTCTCATTGCCCTCCACACCCAACAAGCGTGGGAACACAACAGTAGTTCACATGACGACTACAGAGAAGAAGCCACTTTAAAACTGATAAGACCAGTGGATGGGATGAGTTAAATGACTGCAGTGCAGACACAGCAACGTGGGAGTTACTAAAAATCACATAAATAGACTGGGGTTGATTAAATATGATTTGTAGGGTATATAAAATAACAGTCAGTTCCGCCGTACATACTGAAACAATACCAAGAAGGCTACCACCCTGACTGAGGGAAGGGAAGACGACACCAAAGCCTACTCCAGTATCAGTCTTAGATCCGTTAGTATACACAGGGACAGAGCCCTAATGAGTTGAGGCATGTTCTAAAAGAGAGAGAGGGCCACCTGAGAGGGAAGTGAGTTTTTTTATACCAACAACGAACCTACAGAGTGTTACACAAGGGAGTAGCAAAAACCCACCCTCAGGATATGATGTGGACAAACTGCCGGTCTTGGAGCAGAGACAGCTTACGACAGAGCAGACCCTGTAGCCAAAGGGCTTCGGGAAACTAAGACACGTGTCATTAACATAAGATCGGGAATCCTGGGAGACCATCCCACAAACAACTGAGTCCGGAAGGCAGAGAAAAGGGTAACAACACCACATCATCAAGGACTGGGGATGTAAATTGAAATGGGGCACGTCAGCATCCTCCAACAAATTCGACATCAGGAATGACCTCAATGCACCAGTTGCCAGACTTACACCAGCATGATGCACTAAATCTAATATCCGGAGACAGGCATCTGTTGTAGAGGAGCAGAACTCACACCCATATTCAAGTTAAAGAAGGATGAGGGACCTATGCACGAGGAGGAGGGTCTGACGGTCAGCACCCCAAGAGGTATAAGCCAAAACTCTCAAAAGACAAAGCTTCAGTACAAGCTGCCTTTATATGACGAATATGAGGAACACATGTTAATCGTCAGTCAGATAAGAGACCCACCTAGTCTTTTCCACGCAGAATATTCTCCGACCATAGAGATACAAGCCAGGGTCTTGTTGCACCTCCCCCTCCCCCCAAAGAGGACTAAAAATGCACAGCCAGTGTCTTTGTTAAAGGTAAACGAAAGCTATACGAGACTCAGCCCAATAAAAATTCTATTAAAAGCCAGCTGCAACTTCCTCCCTATCAGAGATATACTAGGTGCAATGACGAAAATTAAGAGATCATTTACACATAGTAAGCCTCGTACACCGTGACCATCAGGAAGTATACTGATTACACTGTTAATGGCCACAGCCAAGAGAGTAACACTAACGATACTCCCTTGTGGTACTCCATCTTCAAGTGCACGGGCATTAGAAAGCACTCCTCCCACTTGGATCCTTAATAAACGGTTAGACAAAAAAGCTGAATGAAAACAGGCAAGCGTCCATGAAAACCAAATTTATGAAGAGAAAGAAAAATACCATGACGCCAGACAGTGTCGTATGGCTTCTCCAGATCAAAGAAGACCGTGACGTGGTGTTGGTTAGTGAAGAAAGCCTCACAGACAATATTCCAAGGACCGTAGGACTTCAGTGGTAGATCGTATTTTACGAAAACCATACTGAACAGAGGATAAGAAGTCACCTTTCTCCAAAAACCACACAAGCCTAACATTGACCATCTTTTACAAGACCTTACACATAGAAGAAAGTCAGAGAAATTGGCCAATAATCGTCACCTGTAGGTGGTCCTTACCTGGCCTGGGGATGAGGATAACTACAGCAACATTCCCAAACAAGCCAGAAACTCACCAGTACACCACATCTTATTAAACAATGACAGCAAAAACGAAAAGGACACATCAGACAGGTAACGTAAAAAGGCGTAAGGAATATCATCAAAGCCAGGAGAGGAATCATGGCACAGAGACAGAGCCATATGGAGTAAAGAAATAGAAAAGGGGACCTGATAAGATTATACCCCAGAAGAGGCAAAACCGAGACCATGAGACTCTAGGTGTCGATGATGGCAAGCCGAAGGTGAACCTATACCCTTCTGTGACACACTGGCAAAATGATCAACAAGCAACTCTGCAACAGCGAAAGGATCAGCCACAGTTCCACCTGCTGCAGATAAAACAGGAAGGGAAGGAATAGTAAATTTTCCTGAAATTTTCCCTTACCCAGTTCCACACCTGAGAGAGGGAAGTCCTCGAATTGATGCAGGAAACATAACCCTTTCAGAATGAACACCTGCCCTCTTTTAAAACCCATACCATATAAGCTCACACCCTCCGATACACCCTGGAATATTGAGGATCCCCATGGTGGTGACGAAGTTGAGAGACGGTGACTCGTTTGGCTTTCACTGTGGAACTGAACTCAAGGTTCCATGAAGGAACCAGACTTTTAGGAAGATGACCCCTCGTTCTTGGGATAGATGATAGTGCCACGGAGTGCAACTTCGTCAGTGAAATAAGACACTGCCTCTGTAAGACAGGCAGATTCATTTACAGTGAACTATGACACTCCCTCTGTAAGACAGCCAAACTCATTGATAGAAAGGGCAATGGAACTTAATTCCATGAGAAGCGGCAAGTCAGTCTTCTTATGCAGAAGCCAGCGAGGAAAATGAAACGAGGTCCACCTTCAGTAGCCGTTAAGGGCAATGGGAAATGGTCGCTGCCATAGGGGTCTGACAACACATCCCAGCTAAAATCTAAAACAACTTCAGCTGAGCACAAGCACAAATGACTGGCAGTAAAAGCTCCAGTCTGGCTATGGAAGTAAGTCATCTAATTGGAGCTTCAAATGTCCAACTCCTGATCTTCCACTAAGGAAGCCAGCACAACACCCCGAGGGCTGGCTTTACTGCCACTTTATGGTGGCTGATGACCATTCATATCTCCTAGTAACTGAAAAGAAGGAAGGCTGCGAATAAGGTGTTTCAGATCCGCCCTTTCGACAGAAGCAGTAGGAGGAAGATGAACACTTCAAACAGTACACTTTCGACATAAAAAGATCTGGACAACAACAGCTTGCAAGGGAGTGGAAATGTCCTCACTAGTGAATGGAATATCTTGGCGAGGGAAGATAGCAGAACCTCCATGACAACTTTGGCCTGGCACAGGATCAGAATAAAAGTTATGGTAGCCAGATGGACCGGAAGGAACAGAATCACCCACAATGGTCTCCTGCATATACATGCATAAAGTTGAACACTGTGCAACAAGATGGCACAGTTCTTCATAGCTGGCAGGTATACTCCGACAATTCCATTGAATGATATGCCCCGTAATTGAGGGTGAATCAGGTTAAGGTACGGGGTTAAAAAAAAAAAAAAAAAAAAAAAAAAAACGAAAATTTGGGCCATTAGAATACAAATAGTATAGTTTCTGTTTATTCACTGTCAGAAGTTAGATATACAATTCCTAATGTCGGGATGTATCTACTCTGGCCATTTATCGTGCAATATTATTATTTATTGCTCTTCTGTCTGTCTATAGGGGGACGCCTTAAGGGGTTGCTACAAATAAATCACCTCTATGTCACCCCTTCCTCTGCCATTTCGCTGCCTTCCCCCCAGCTTACACCCCCTTCTCTCATATATATCTCTATTCCATCCCTCCATCACTTCCTCGGTCTCCCCCTCCCTCACTCCCTCCACCTCACTCTTCTAGTTAGTCTCTCACTTTCCATACTCTCCATATGCTTTTTGTACTGGTACTGCAATGGGGGACTTGTGAAGCTGCCTACCGCTAGAGACCACCACAGTTAACAGCGTGTCTACACCCACACAAGGTAAGTGTTAAATTACCTTGGTTTTTCTGTTCATGTGAGAACCTGTTTTGCAAAATACAATCATACGCTACTGAAGTATTGAAAAGGTTTTGCAACAAAATTATAACAGAGGTGAATACATTGCCCTCGTTGTTTTATTTCCCCGAATATGAAGCCCGAATTTTGAGAACCTGGCACTCATGTATGTATATATATATATATATATATATATATATATATATAAAGTTATGCTATGTGTTTTTAGGACGGCTTCCCGTCCTAGCAACGCCTAGAGTAAAGCTGGGTTCCTTTTCTAAACCGGAGCTAAGACACAAGGTGAAAGGGACAGAGCACAAAAACACAGGGCAACAACCTTACACGAATATTGCCAAATTATTAATACAGGGCAGCTAGATACTGTATCTCACAAGACTCTATACAAAGGCAAAGCTGAAGCTGGTAGGGATATTACAGGTATCGTGCAGGATACCGGCCGTCTTGGAGGTAAGTGGACAGACACTGCACTTAAGTGAAGCTGAAAGTGCACTTAATTCTTAGACTACTTATCTTTATGATAGTTAATACACGTCCCGTGTGTCTTTCGTGGAGCCGGGTAGTAAGATATTGTCACTGTCACCACTTGCACTTGGAATTGTTCACTTTATTCCCTTAGCTCCCACTGTCACTTTTACTTTCTCTTTATGGGCGTGGAAATCACTGGTGGGGTTAAGTATAGGGGTTCGGCCCTCTGAGCTTAGGCTGAACAGCTCCTGAAGTCGCTCCTGCAGGCATCTGGTGCAGGGAGGGCATCGCTTCTCCTCCAGACTGGAGACACAGTGTCCCAGGGTACTGAGGAGGCGTGGAGAGTCCATCTGCCGCGGTCTCGCTCCCACTGCTTCGCCGTCAGGGTAGGACTGCGGTGTCGCTGGTGGCAGGAGTCCATCAGCTGCTGGTTGTCCGCTGGGGCCGGCCAGATGGAGAATAGACCCGGGGGCCACAACAGGTCCTTTCCAATAGTCCATGAACAGGGGTCCTCCTCCTTGAGGTTGCCCTGGGATGGGGAGATGGTGGTGGTGGGGCCTGTCTGGCCACCTCTAGGGCGGCTCAGACCGGGCCTTCCTGCTGGGTGTGGAGTCACAGGGGACGAGGGACTTTTAGGGCATCCCTCCTTGGCACGGCTACAGGCCATCGCCGAGATCCTGTGGGCAACAGGAGGAGGGCAGCTACGGACTGTCCCTGTCCCGTCGGTACAGTTATTGGCCATTACCAGGGCCTGATTCCCTGACAGGACCGCAGACGAAGGGTGACTGCGGGCATGGCTACAGGCCATCGCCGGTGTCCCGTACAAAGGGCGACATGTACTCGAGAGACGGCTACAGGCCGTCCCCTGCCTACTGGCGCAGCTACAGGCTGTCGCCAGTGTCTTACCCCTCAAGGCAACTGCAGGAGGGTGGACATACCGGGCTCTATCCGTGTGCGACAACAGGCCGTCACGGGTTCTGCAGGGGGGTAGACAGTACGGTGAGTGGCTACAGGCCGTCTCTCAAGGGCGCGGCTACTGGCTGTTGCAGGGACATGGCTACAGGCTGTTGCTTCAGCATGGCTACAGGTCATTGCTTTGACACAGCTACAGGCCGTTGCTTTGACACGGTTACAGGCCGTTGCTTTGGCATGGCTACAGGCTGTTGCTGGGGCACGGCTACAGGCTGCTGCTTTGGCACGGCTACAGGCCGTTGCTGATGGTGCTGTCTGGAGCTGTAACAGTCGCTCCACCCCAATCCTGGTGAGGGTTGAATTGGTTCAGGGGTAATGCACCTGGACTGATGTAGTTGCGTCGGGTATACTCCGAGGAAGAGGGGCGCAGGGCCTTGAGGGACATAGTTCCATATTGCATGGACATCGAGCTCGCTTTACCTGTCCCTCCATTGTCGCCTCCTGGGGGTGTCGTGACGCTTCTTTTTGTTGTTGCTACTATTTCAATATATATATATATATATATATATATATATATATATATATATATATATATATATATATTCGTCGTTTTTATTGAAGCTGCTACAATGCTGAGTTAATTCTTGTCTCCTGAAATGTTCGATATATACTGCAGTTTTAGCCAAGCACTTGTTTTGTTGCGTCAGTCTCTCTTTTGGCGGAAATTTAATGATGTATTAAATTATTCTACATCAGTCATCCAAGCTCGCAGACTTTCCCCGTTCCAAGATCTGATATGACTTCTTTGCAAGTTGTGGTAGGGCATTTTCCCTAGGGGGATAAGTCATGATCAAGTCTTGGAACGGGGACTGCCTCTTAGCACGGATGATTGATGTTGAATAATTTAATACACCGTTACTTAATATCCGCCAAAAGAGAGACTGACACAAACAAAACAAGTGCTTGGCTAAAACTACAGTATACACCGAACATTTCAGAAAGCGAGAATTAACTCAGCTTTGTTGCACGTCCATTAGAAACGACGAAAATAAATGTACTCTATAAGTGCCAGGTTTTCAAAATTCGGGCTTCGTTTTGGGGGAAATAAAACATCGCGAGCAATGTATTCAACTTTGTTATAATTTTGTGATGAAGCTTTTTCAATACTTCTGAAGTGTATGATGGTATTTTGCCACACAGGTTCCCACATCAACAGAGAAAAATCGCGGTAATTGAGCACGTGCTCGGGACCGAGAAGCTGTTAACATTGAGACACATCTGGTGGCAAACGATTTCCAGAAGCCCTCCCATTAACAAATAAGTCCAGCTAGGGCAGCAGTACACATCCTAAATCTGCAAGTATTGTGGCTGACTAAAGTGGCAGACAAGGGCTTGGAAACTTCAAAGGGAAGAATAAATCCACTGTTTATAACAAAATTAGAACACCAGACTTCAAACAGTGACATGATAATCCATAACGTATTATTGTGAATATAAATATTGAACCACTCCATTACGCTAAATAATGGGAAAGTGAACATTATTTTGAAATCTAGCTAGGCGGTCTGAGGAACTCGGCAAATTTTCCAGAATAATGTATGGGAATTTCATATGTTTTTCTTTAAAATGGTCACATGTTGCTATGGATGGAAGAATAGATGCAGAAGTGAAGTTTAGAATAAATGAAGTAGGAAAGGTGCTGGGAGGAATGAAAAAAGTGTTTAGATGTCGTTCGCTTAGAATGGATGTAAAGAGAAGGCTGTATGAGGGTGTTGTGGTACCGAGTGCGTTATATGGGGCTGAAACATGGAATATGGGTGTAGCAGAGAGGAAAAGTTTGAATGTCATGGAGATGAGGTGTCTGAGGAGTATATATGGAGTGACGCGTATGGAACGACTGAGAAGTGATGAAGTGCGAAGAAGAACTGGAGTTGTTTGGGAGACGGCTGATCGAGTTGAGCCAAGGGTGTTGCGATGGTTAGGGCATATGGAGAGAATGGATAATGGGCGATTGGTGAAAAAGATAACTAGATCTGATGTGAGAGATGTAAGGCTGAGAGGGAGACCACAAATAGGATGGATGGACAGTGTCAAGACAACTTTGGATGCGAGAGGGATGTCTGTTGAACAAGGAAAAGTTTGTGTGACAGAGATGAATGGAGAGAAATTGTGAACGAATAAATGATGACACAGCCCTGAGGGGGATATTCTCCCGCATTTGGTCTGGTCAGCTGATCAGGTCAGGTGCGGGTAAGGGGATGGGTACATTATGATGTGGCAGCTGTAGTGCCCTGCTGCGAATGTCACTGATCGCTGCGCAATTGACCCTCGTCCGGTGCGGTGCGGTGAGGATCTGTCCGTTTCTCCCTTTAAGGCTAAGATGTGAATGAATGTGTTTGAGTGGATGAGTAAATTGGGAGTGTGTCGTCCTCGGCTACCCCCCTGTCCTTGGGGGAAGCAGCCTAGGTATATAGATAGATAGAAAAATAGAACGATATTACTGACCGCAGCTGTACATGTACATCTTCCTGCGCTTTGCCTATTCCTGGCCAGGGTGTATCTCTCTCTCTCTCTCTCTCTCTCTCTTTATATATATATATATATATATATATATATATATATATATATATATATATTAGAGTAGGTCTTGGTAGGCTGTTTGGTTGGGCTAACCTTATTTTAAAGTATTCTGGTGTTATAAATAAAAGAAACATATTTTTATTGGTAAAAAAAAAAATAAGGTTTTAGGAGGTTTTATGAACCCGTAATATGATAATGAAAAAAAAAAAAATAATAATAATAAATAAATAAATAAATAATACAATTAAATAATAAAATAATTTAGAGCACTTGTCCATATCTGCGATCTACTAACTGTTCAAATGTATTTACCATTGTAAAATTAGCATAGATAATTATAGTAATAAGTAAATTTTAAGATATGAAAGAGTGTGTGTTATGCCAATCAATCATAATTATGGCAGGATATTTTCTTTAATATGCGTTTCAGTGTGCGAAGTAAAGTTGACAGAGTTCTTAAGAAAATTATGCTGGTGATCACTGGTAACACCAGTTTGTGAACGCTCCCATTACAACATGTGGTACCACAATTGTTCTCAAACCATGGCACAAGCAACAAGGGCTCGAGAAGATGCAACATTTCCCAAGTTGTATGACTCGTTGGGAAATGGTTCAGAGTTATGTCATTCAGAGTTACCCACATTGGGACAGTGCTTGAGATATGGACTGCTATTACGAGAGAGATCATTGGAAGATTTGTCAATAAGAGAAATGTGTAGACTTGTTTCATCTGAGGTGAAAAGTATTTGGAATGCAGCAAATACCAGAATACCTTTGCCTAATGAAAAGTATGCTTTGGATAAACTGGTAAAGGAATGGAACATTGCCAAAGATTGTTCCAAAGACGCTGCAAGGTCTGCATTAGTCTCTCAGTTCAGTGACAGGCTGGATAAACTGTTTGACCTTTGCAAATGCAAATGTAAAATTGAAGTGCTGAGCAATCCTGTGACGGCTGTGAATATCAACCTCATGTGAATTGTACCTGTCCAAGAAATGAGAAGCTTCCCCTAATGGAGCTGAAATTCATAAAATCCCAAAGAAACAAGGTTGGGGATAAAAGTGATATGCTGATAGGCTCTTTGGACGCCCCTGAATCAAGAAGACAGACCAGATTGTTGAAAAGAAAAGTAGAAAAATCCAATCTCAAGAGAGCTAGGAGAAACTGTGATGATGTTTTGTTTGAGACAGATCATGAAATTTCAGAACAAATGGACTTCCAGGATGAACATGACAACAAGGATGCTTCAGATGTTGTTTGACAGACAAAGTTCACGTAACTACTTAGATGTTTCAAGAATAAGTTCAGGTGCAGTAAGGTACAGTGTTTCAAATGGAGCAGCAGCAGCTATCAGTACTGCATCCCTTGTTGTTGCCATAGATGATGGATTGCTCAAGGAAGAGTGTGATATCGTACTTGATAAGAACAAAATAAGAAGATCCAAAACTAAGGTAATGAGAGAAAAACGAGTGGAGGTTGAACTGAAGTTGGAAGCATCGAATATTCAGGGGACATTGTTTGACGGAAGGAAGGATTTGACAAAGTTCATGAAAGAAGGTGAGGATGGTAAACTCCATCCATCTGAGAAGAAGGAAGATCAGTACTCAGTATGTTCAGAGCCAGGGGGCAACTATCTGTTCCATTTTAGAGTTGATCCTAAGGAGAGAACAGGAACTGCTGCAGAACAAATAGCTGTTTTCCTATATGAATGGATTGTGGGCCTTGGCTTGGAGGAATCTTTACTTGCTTTAGGAGGTGCCTACACCAATGTATATACTGGATAGAAGGGAGGCACCATACACTTTCTTGAGAAGAAACTAGGAAGGAAACTTATATGGCTTATTTGTGCTATTGCCCCTGTGACATCTGATGACTGACCTAGACGGTCAGATCATTCCAGAAAACAAATTTTCGGGTCCAGTTGGAAAGCTCTTGAGTAAGGTTACCTTCCTCAAAGTCAAAGATGAAATACCAAAACCGGATGTTGATACAGACCTGACTGAACTGGATTCAGAAACTATAAAATCTCTTTCACATGACCAGATGTACCTCTATAAGTTTACAAGTGTAATCAAATCTGGAACCTTTATTATTTACCTGAAAGAGAGGGAGATTGGACAACACAGTCATGCAAGATGGCTTAACCTAGCTAACAGACTGTGCAGGGCCTGGTGGTCAGAACACAATTTCCCCAAGATGTTGCACAGAATCTCAGACTTTTGGTTGAGTTCACTGTGGGAGTGTGTTCATCTCTTTGATTTGAGATTAAGGTAAAGCACAACTGGTCTGAAGGCCCTTATCACATCTTGAAGCAACTGCAACTTGTTTACATGCAGATGCAGGAAGTGCAAAATATTGTGAAACTTCATGTCCAGTCATCAGCTTGAAATGCTCACAGTGAAAACGTTCTTCAGACACTGTTGTGCAGTTCTCACCCTGGAGACTGAGAATCTGCAGTGGGTACAATTTTGAAACTTCTTCGTACCTCTGAATTTGGAGACACAAATGTGAGGTCTAGGAAGAATCCAGAGCTGAATACAACTGCAACCACACTTCTTGCTCTTATTGACTGGTCCAGTGATGTTCATGAGCCTCTACTCACCTGTTCCTTGTCAAGAGAGCAGCTTTCTAACCTGAGGGTTGACCTTCTAAAGGTTCCAGAGTCCTGTTGACGGCCAATCTATTGAACGATGTGTTCAAGAAGTCACCAAAGCATCTGCAATAGTCTATGGAGAAGACAGAAGAGATGGTTTCATCAGAGCTATCTTTGCTCACAGGAATGTCTTACCTGTCAATGATTCTAAGCAAGATCTGATTATGATGACTGAATTTTGTTACTTGATGCCATAATTGTAAGCAGGAAACAAGGGCCAGGAGCCCACGAATTTTTCCAAGAAAAAACAACAGCAAGATAACAGAGAGCTAAATTCAAGATCAATACATTTCAAGATGCCTGGACACACTGCGTTTGAAAGACTGGAGATCACAGCCAGTAGGAAATAGACAGAGGAAGACAGTTTCAGAGTTGACCTGTTGTATATATGAAGGAATGGGAGTAACGGTTAACTCTTGCATTAAAGAGTTGTACAGAAATGGGATGAGAGTTTGTTGCTAGATGGGTGTTATGCGCCCGTCGTAGTGGTGGTGGAATGCAAGCAGACAGATCAGAAGAGCAGTGACCATTGAAGTAGCGACAGAAAAGAGATAAAGATGCAACAGTGCAGTGAAGAGACAGAGGTTGAAGAGAGCCAGTAAGCTGTGGGAGTGTATTCACCTCTTTGATTTGAGATTAGGGTAAAGCACAACTGGTCTGAAGGCCTTTATCACATCTTGAAGCAACTTAAACTTATTTCCATGCAGACAGGAAGTACAAAATATTGTGATGCTCATGTGCAGGCATCAGCTTGAAATGCTCAGAGTGAAAACATTCTTCAGACACTGTTGTGCAGTTCTCACCCTGGAGACTGAGAATCTGCAGTGGGTACAATTTTGAAACTTCTTGGTACCTCTGAATTTGGAGACACAAATGTGAGGTCTAGGAAGAATCCAGAGCTGAATACAACTGCAACCACACTTCTTGATCTTATTGACTGGTCCAGTGATGTTCATGAGCCTCTACTCACCTGTTCCTTGTCAAGAGAGCAACTTTCTAACCTGAGGGTTGACCCTCTAAAGGTTCCAGAGTCCTGATGACGGCCAATCTATTGAACGATGTGTTCAAGAAGTCACCAAAGCATCTGCAATAGTCTATGGAGAAGAAAGAAGAGATGGTTTCATCAGAGCTATCTTTGCTCACAGGAATGTCTTACCTGTCAATGATTCTAAGCAAGATTTGATTATGATGACTGAATTTTGTTACTTGATGCCATAATTGTAAGAGAAAGTTTGCTTCATGTGAGCTACAATTAAAAAAAAAAAATAGCATAAAAATTTCATTTTCGGGTAAATTTCCATGTTTCAACTGTCTAGCAGGGGGTTTTGAGGGGCCAGAAATAATTTTATAGCCTTACAGGGGAAGGAAGACAGTTCAGGGAAGGATATTATTTTAACATCGCAAATTTTCAATTTTCGACAATTTTTGTCCAATATTTAAACTGAAATTACCCCTCGTAGACCAACGTCATTGCTCACAGGGAAGATTTTGATGAATTCTGTATTACATAATACGTTAAGAAAGTGCTAAGCCTATATGTATATATATATATATATATATATATATATATATATATATATATATATATATATAGTAATGCAAGGAAGAAGGAGCCAAAGGCTAGAAGCCAGCAAATTGTTCCCCCCAAGAAAAATAAAAACAATATAATAGAAAGCCTAATTCAAAATAAGTTCATTCTGAGATATCTGGACACTAAAAGACTGGAGATCATACAGCAAGAGAAAGAGAGATCCAGAGTTGGATAGAAAAGGAATAAGAGTTTGTTGCTAAAAGAATGCTGCGCACCCATCAAAGTTGTGGAAAGATGCAAGCAGACAGTTCAGAGTAATAGTGACCATTGAGGTGGTGAAAGAAAAGAGATAAAGATGCAACAGTGTGGGGGAGAGATAGTGGTTAGAGGTTAGGGGATTCATGAAAGATATATCTATTTTTTTTTTTTTTTTTTTAATACAAGGAAGCAGGAAACAAAGGCCAGGAGCCCACGAATTTTTCCAAGAAAAAACAACAGCAAGATAACAGAGAGCTAAATTCAAGATCAATACATTTCAAGATGCCTGGACACACTGCGTTTGAAAGACTGGAGATCACAGCCAGTAGGAAATAGACAGAGGAAGACAGTTTCAGAGTTGACCTGTTGTATATATGAAGGAATGGGAGTAACGGTTAGCTCTTGCATTAAAGAGTTGTACAGAAATGGGATGAGGGTTTGTTGCTAGATGAGTGTTATGCGCCCGTCGTAGTGGTGGGGGGATGCAAGCAGACAGATCAGAAGAGCAGTGACCATTGAAGTAGCGACAGAAAAGAGATAAAGATGCAACAGTGCAGTGAAGAGACAGAGGTTGAAGAGAGCCAGTAAGCCGAGGAGAGTTAATGAAACGAAAAGCCTTTGACTCCACCCTATTGAGAAAGCTGTATGTGGGGAAACTCCCCACACATGAGAACTGTACTCTGCACAGGGACAAATAAATCCTGTGTGTAAAGTCAACAACTCGGCAGGGGTAAAGAAGGCACAGAGTCGGCTTAGCACACCTAATCCCTTGGAAGCAGATTTTACAAGAGTTGTAATATGTTCATTCCAAGATAAATCCCGAGAGAATGAACTCCCAAGTATATTTAAAGATGATGCAGGATTAAGCTGGATATTATTAAAAATTAAAGGGTATTCTTGTGGAAGATTCTGTTGGGCTGATAGGTGTAAGAACTGAGTTTTTGATGCATTAAAAACAGCAAATCAGAGATATGTGCCAAGTCAGACATTAGGGGTGCCATAGCCTCATCCCTTGTTTGTTAAAGTTACTGCTAAGATGGAAGCTGTGGGAAATGGATGGAAAGGAGAAGGGTGGAGTCATCAGCGTACGAGTGGATAGGGTTATATGTACAGCTTAGAAGGTCATTGATGAATAAAAGGAAGAGAGTTGGTGATAGGACAGAGCCCTGAAGAACTGCACCATTGATAGCCGTAGCAGAAAAACGGTGGCCGTCTACAACAGCAGCTACAGAATAACCAAATAGGAAGCTAGAGATGAAGGCACAGACAGAAGCATAGAAGCCGTAAGAGGGCGGTTTGGAAAGTAAGGATTCATGCCAGACTCGATCGAAAGCCTTTGAGATGTCAAGTGCAGTGACAAAGATTTCGTCAAAGTCCCGAAAGGAGCATGACCAGGAGTCTGAAAGGTGCAGTAGATGAGAAGATCGCCAGTGGAGCATCCCTGACGGAACCCATACTGGCGATCAGAAAGAAGGTTGTGATAGGAGAGATGTTTTAAAATTTTTCTGTTAAGAATAGACTCGAAAACTTTTGAAATACAGGATGTTAAAGGAATCGGACGATAGAGGGTTGGGTATGGTCACCCTTCATTGGGACTGGCTGAATAAGAGCAAACTTCCAGCAAGAAGGAAAGGTACAAGTTGTCAGACAAAGATGAAAAAGTTTACCTAGGCAAGGTGTAAGCACAGTAGCAAAACTCTTGAGGACAACAGGAGGGACTCCTTCTGGCACATATGCCTTGTTAGTATTGAGGCTAGTGATGCCAGAAAGTACATCAGTATAAGAAATCTTAATGTCAGCAGTGAAGAAGTCAGAGGGGGAAGTGATGGAGGAACAGTACCGGAATAGTATAAGGTGGAGTTGAAGGAGAAGGTCTGAGTGAATAGTTGTGCTTTATCAGTAGAAGAAATAGCTATAGAATCATCAGAGTGAAGAGGAGGAGGGAAGAATTATGAGGCAAAGTTGTTAAAAAGATTTTTGGCAAGGTGCCAGAAGGAGCAGGAAGAATTCGAGTTGGAAAGTTCAGAGCATTTAGTACGAATTATATTTTTTGGGCAGAAAGAAGAACAGACTTAGTACGATTCCGGGCAGAAACATAAATGAGATGAGATTCAAGAGTGGGTTGGCTCCGGTACCTTTTGTACGCCTTCTCTTTGTTGTGGACAGCATTAGAACAAGTGTGATTATACCAAGACACTTTTTTCATTTGTCAGAGCATATGAGAAAGAAATTTATGCTCCCATGCCTGAAAGAATAACCTCTGTAATGTGCAAGGCACACTCAGATGGCTCCCGGCCATGTAAGCAATCATCATCTCAAAGAAAATCAAAGAAGCACTGCCCGAGGGCCTCCCAATCAGCAGCTCCAAAATGCCTCAACGGACGCATGTTGGGAGGGTCCACAAGTCTTACTGGAGCGACAGGACAGGTTAAACTGATAAGGTTGTGATCAGAGGAGCCCAATGAAGGTATATGATTAACAGCATAAGTGGAAGGAATGGATGTAAGGAAGAGGTCAGGTATGTTGGAACTCTCCAAGGCAGTCAGGGATACAGGTAGGGTGCTGTACAAGGTACTATAGGTCATTAAGGACAGAAAGGATGTAGGCTTGTTCACCAGGTGGATCAGTGAATGGAGAACAGAGCCAAAGGTGGTGGTGAACATTGAAATCTCCTAGAATGGAGATTTCAGAGAAAGGAGAAATGGATAGGATGTGTTCCATCTTAGAAGTAAGATAGTCAAAGAATTTTTCAATATTAGAATTAGGGGATAAGTAAACAGCACAAGTACATTTAGTCAGAGAATAACAGGAAAGCCGAAGCCAGTGAGTAGAGAATTCAGAAGATTCAAGTTCAGGAACACGAGAGTAAGACATGTCATTGCATACACACAACAGCTACCTTTGGCTTTGAAACGAGTATAGCGAAAGTAGGAGGATAGAGAGAAGAGTTTGCTATTAGTCGTCTCAGAGAGCTAAGTCTCAGTTAGGAAGAGGAGGTGAGGTCTAGAGGAGGAGAGATGGTGCTCAACAGAGAAAGTGAGAGGAAAGGCCAATATTGCTGCAGAAATGGAGAAGAAATGAGTCAGATACCGGTTCCAGGCATCTCGCTGGGTTGTCACCGGTAAAGGGGCGGAGGGTGGGGGCATTTATGGTCCCCTCCCCTGGGGACTCCGAGGCTTGGTAATTAGATGCAGATGTTTTTGTTAAATTTGGAATAGGAAATGTTGTGTGTAATATGCATGTAGTTTGGTGTTGACAGTAAGAGCAACTTGTACTGGACAGCATGCTGGCCTACTCTCTGTGTTATTGAAACACTGAAAAAGTTCAGCAGAGGGGGAAGGTAGGGGGCTAGCCCCGAGGGCCGATGAAACGGGAGCTCCAACTCTCCCTGTCATCAGCTTTCCATCCAGCTTGGGAGTACAGCCCTGCTCGACTGGTGCGACAGTCTACTCCCTGAAGTACTCGTACTCGAGTTAGACAACTTTCTTTTTTAGCTAAAGGATCACAAAACACACACTCTCTCTCTCTCTCTCTCTCTCTCTCTCTCTCTCTCTCTCTCTCTCTCTCTCTCTCTCTCTCTCTCTCTCTCTCTCTCTCTCTCTCTCTTTAAATACTGAACTGCATCAAAGTACTGACTATAATTTTCCCATCACAGACAACTGGGTGATGGCAGAGTATGCAAGTGAGGCAATGGAGGCAACGCTCAGGGAAACAGAACTGGACAAGTGTTTCCCTCTCTTCCTGTCAGATGGCGTCACATCAGTGCCCAGTCTTGACAACAGAGATAAGGTACAGTATCTCAAATTTACTGCATCAAGCTCATCAATTCTCTCTCTCTCTCTCTCTCTCTCTCTCTCTCTCTCTCTCTCTCTCTCTCTCTCTCATAAAAAGAGTATGTAGACTGAAGGAAAACGGAGACACAGTTATCCAAAAAGTTTATACTCAGATCTTCATGTTTTCAGTCCTTGTGATTGAACTTCATATTAGGAAATAATTCTATGCAATTCTTACAACCCTACTGATGTTTGTATGCTCCAGTGTACAGTGTGACTTTTTACTGTGGTCCAGCAATCGTGGATTGTAACAGATTTATGTTGTGTTACAGTACATGGGTGATGCTGGAGCGTGGTTGGGTGTGGGTGTGTTTGGTGTGGGTGTGGGCGGCCATGACGATAACATGACGCAGGCACAGCTCTCCTGGGTGGTCGGCCAGGCTCGCTGGGTAGGTCACTGTCACATTACTGCTGAAGAGGGTAGGTCACTGTCACATTACTGCTGAGGCGGGTAGGTCACTGTCACATTACTGCTGAGGCGGGTAGGTCACTGTTACTGTACATTACTGCTGAGGCGGGTAGGTCAATGTTACATTACTGAAGAGGCGGGTAGGTCACTGTTACATTACTGCTGAGGCAGGTAGGTCACTGTTACATTACTGCTGAGGCAGGTAGGTCACTGTTACATTACTGCTGAGGCAGTTAGGTTACTGCTGAGGCAGGTCCATTACTCAGATAAGTTTTACCCTTGGTGACGGCATCAGCTGCTGCAGGTGTCATGGTGCGTGACGGTGGTGGTGGTGAGTGACGACCCAGCCTTCCTCGCCGCCTTTGCCCACTGGTCCCTCAAGAGCCGCCTCCTGGTGTGGTCCACCAGGCTCCTGGTGCTCACTCGCCTGCCCAGGGACGACCTCGGGGCTTTGCTTGCCTCTCACTGGACATTCTCTATGATGAACACCATGGCCATTAATATCGATATGTCTGCACGAACACCCGTGTAAGTTTACACTTTACATCCGTGAAAGTTTGTACCGAAAGATACACAACTTAACACAATATGATAATTGCTATGTTAAGAAGGCAAACATATATAATCGAACCAGAGCAATAAATGTAAAAGATCATGCTGTTTGTAGTCACCATTAAGGGTAATTAATTTATGCACATTAACATGCATGGAACTTATAACAAGCATATTGAACAACAGCAACTTCAGATAAGTATTTCTGTTGACATATTTTTATGTGTGTACAGTATATGGAAATTGGGAGCACAGAGAGTTCGGGAAGAAAACAGCACGTATGGTCTTTCTAAACTTGCTACACCCACAGTTTGATTGAAAAGGAGTGTAGGGTAAGGGAGAGACTGGGAGATGCCAATAGGAACAGCACACCTGGGCCTTAGTGAAATCTCAAGATGAAGGTAAGAAGAGGACTGTTAGTGTTTGAGTGAGATCAGTGATGAGGGAAAGCAACATCAGTAATTAATGAGAAGTGAGCCACGAAGTTGCCCAGTCATCTCATTTTACTGTTTGTGAAAAAGGGACAACCATCCGAGATATTTCCCATCCCTCCTGAAGGAACTCGGAGAATAGGTTGTTTGAATAAGTAGTGTAGATATGAGCAACGTGAATGTAGTTTTAACATTAATCTAATTGCCGTTGAGGAGAGCATGGGGTATTTTTAATGTGTATAAGCATTATTCATTGGAAAAATATTAAAATTTTGTTTATCTACACATCTACTGAATCACCACATATACTACACTGAAGGAACAATAATATTCCTTGATATGATACTTACTGTGGGAAATATTTCCCCCCAGAGCGGTTGCGCTCTCTACATTTTGTATGAGTTATCCCTGGTTAAAAGCAGAGGAAAACTTGAGACCGTTGTTAATTGTTCGAGCTGTTTTTATAACCCAGAAATTACGTTCTCTTTAATAATTCTTGTTATTGATAAATTAAATGCTACTGCGTTTAACCCTCGTGGACAGCTATACATTGTAAATACATGTAATTATATGGAATTTCCACTGACCTAAACTGCGTCTGCGCGTTAGATGACGTGGCGAGGATGAAAAGAATCTTCATGTAAAGCATATGTGGAATTAAGATATTTACACAGTTTAAGGGAATATTTGGTTTACCTTTAGTTTAATTAAAACTAAGATTAATTTGTTAGATTCGCACTGTACATATTATGATGTAATCTAACTGTATTTAGTACTGTAATTAATTAATAGTTGGCAATCCACAATTCTATGAGGAGCTGGGGCCTGCCATGTTCACGCACTCTGCTCCCAGACCTTGTGGAGTTAGCACTCTGTTCCTAGACATAGTTAAGCTAGCACGTTGTATATAAGCACCTACAGGAAGCTTGTTTGCTCAAGCAATTACACAAAGCAGCCTATCGTCATTGGTTATCCGACACTTCCTCTTCACTAGCTAAGTAACCTTTACGAATTGGCCAATTCAAGGGGGGATTAGCTAAGAAATAGAAGAGAAATAATTGCTGTAAGTGAGTTAAGGTAGTTACGATTCACCTAACCCTATGAGACTTATTTGAATTACTTAAGGACAACTATAGGGACGAGTAACGACCTACGAGTTATTAGGAGCTACAAGAATTATTTCATAGTTTGGTGCCCAGAGAGAGGGCCCCGATTTGTTACCAGAACCTCTAAATATTTTTCACACTTACCGACATTCTGCTTTGCAGATTTCGTGGTCCTCTTTTGTGCTAACCATACAAACCCAATCGATATTACAACGCTACGAAAATCATAGAAGATAACTTCGAGGTGTAACTTGCAAATCAAATCGCTAAGGATGAGGTTTTATGAGATCACTTGATTCATTTGGAATATGCTGGTGTGGCATGTTTAGGTAAAGTGTTATGCGAATGATTATCACCCTTATTAACACTAGTTTGGCCTAAAATTGCCACCTCTCCATCCTGAATGCTGTGCTGTAACAAAAGATTAACACTATAATATGGTGCTAGTAACCAAGAAGTGCTATGAAAAGTACGTTAAGCCGTGACATAGTCCCTTCCGCCACTCAGCTGCCTGACATAAACCGCCAAAGGACGAAAATCGGGGCAAAGTTAAACTCGGTATAGTTACTTGTCTAAGTACCCCTCATATTTCCGTGAAGGAATAGTGTCGTTATGTTCATTATTTAACATTTATTGTGCATAACAAAATGTGGAATTTATCGTTGTGTTGCCTTATTTGATATTTATTGTGCATTAGAGACGTGGAATATATCGCTATGTTCTTTTATTTAACATTTATTGTGTATTACTTTATGTGGAATATATCGTTAAGTTCCTTTATTTAACATTTATTGTGTATTACAGATGTGAAATATTTGCACACCTGCCGTACACCCCCACCGGTGCTCGGGTAGTGCAGGTGGCCTCATGGACCCCCAAGCGAGGCTTCATCCACCTCATGTCTCGAAGCATGTTTCCTGATAAATTCTGCAAGTTTGTAATGTACCCATTCTGTCCATCTCTCTGCCCCTAGATGTTTTAATCCTAAAGCATTGGCCGCAAACAAATCGCCTACATATCACCTTATCCATTGCCATCAGGCTGCCCTCTCTCAAATTCATGCACACCTCATCAGTGCACCTCTCCAATCCGTCCAGTGTTTCTTACTAACTTGATGTCACCAATTCCTCTTCACCTTCCCCCAAATTTGCCGTCTCTTATTGACTGCTGATATCTAACAGTGGAAGGACACCAGAATGTAGCACTAGTTACACTGATGTGCCACAGACAAGAATATGCAGTACAGCAGTAATACTGTCATATTCTGCAAATGAGCCAAGGAGAAAAAGCTGTAAAAGGAGGAAAATCTCCACCAAGGTATGGATGTACCGCATCACCCCTGTCCGTTCGAACAGACCCGTCGACCTCAGGTATGCAACTGCTCCTATGGAGTAGTCCCAAAGATTCCCTATACCATTGATGTGTCTGCAAATGGCATGTGCTGTGCAGTGCTCCATTATGTGTGTTATGTTCCGTGGGCATATTCTACAAGCGAGACACGTGCAAGCCTATGTGAAGGGCTGGCTCATGTCTTGACCTAAGCCTAGCTAGATGAACTCGATCATCTCTATTTTAGAAAAGCAATGATGGGTCGATGTCAGAAGGAAGGGACTGTAATACAGCTTTGTGATCGAGGAGATGTATTACCCCTATTACCCCATGCATGAAGTAAGAATGTAGGTGTTTCTTTGTTCCTAGTGCCGGAATGTCAGAGAAGACACTGTTGTTCTGTAAAGGATTTCATAATGTTTGTATGGTGATTATGTTATGAGCCTAAGTGTGTTATGTTCTGTCATGTGATGACAAGGGTGTTGTGTATTGGCACAGACAGTTGCATAGAACTGTGGGCCTCTCAAATCAAGGTAGTCCCTGATAGGGAGGACTTTAGTTTGACAGTAAATGATCTGTGAGAGTGGTTTTGATGCAGCCAGTGGTGATACATATGGCATTGCTATGTATGGTTTATATGGTGTTGTAATGATTGTAATGTTAAGAAATGAGATTTGCCAGTTAGGTAGTCGAGGAGCTTCTCGACATTTCCCGATGTTTACCGTAGGTTCTGGTACGACTCAGAGTTGTCAGTGTGCCTGATGTTTGTGAGTGTAGTTGTTTTGTAAGTTATACATTAATTTTTGTGCTCTTTTTCTTAATAATGTTTCGTATGTGATTAATTGTTGTCATTTAAGTTTGAATATTTAATAATTTACAGTATTATGTAATGTAAGAAAACTCTGACATGTTTTGGTTGTCTCATAGCTGGTAACTGTACTCTCTCTCTCTCTCTCTCTGGAATATACCAGAACTGTAGAAAAATGTAGAAGTTTCTAGAGACATTCAAGCTCATATAAGGATGAGGAAGAGACTAGAGGAAGTTCAGTCAGCTTTCAGTTCAGTCTGAGTGTCAGTGAAGTCTGCATATTCTTGGTACTTGTGAAAAATAGTGAAGTGTTGTTGTCAAGCATTAAGTGTGATTGCAGTCAGTAAAGTTTGTATAGTTCCAGTGTTTGTAAAAACAGTGAAGTGAAGTTGGAAAGCATTAAGTGTCATTACTTGGAAAATAAAAACAGTGAACTTAAGTAGTCAGTGTTTATTTACAATGCCTCAGCTGATCTTGTATACTGTACACCTAAAGGCTGACCATAGGAAGAACAACTCACTGGGCAATGTCCTTCCAGTACTGATCTACTGCTGTTGGAGTCTATGGCTGTGTGGGACAGGGACATAACACTGGTGTCAGGAGTGTGGATTATTTAGGGCTGTAGTCAGGCTAACCTTTGACATGGAAGCAGAATGTGTGCAGCCAAGGTCTCAAGCCGAGCAGGAAGAGGAAATGTCCCTGGCGACAATTGTGAAGCTATTACAGGCACAGAAGAAAGAACTCAAGTGTGCTTTGGCAAGCTCTCCAGTATTGCCGTACCAAGACCAGAATCGGCCATTTATATTGGACTGTGATACTAGTGACCATGGTATTGGTGGGGTACTGTCACAGAAGGATGACATGAAGTATGTGGTGGCATATTGCAACAAGAAGCTCAGCCCACCGGAGTGGAACTACTGTGTGACCCATAAGGAGTTCTTGGCAGTGATGAAGAGCCTTGATTTCATCCATCCCTACTTCTGTGGGTCCTACTTCATCATCAGGATGGACAACGCGGCACATAAGTGGCTGAAAACACTTGAGAATCTGGAAGGACAACTGGCATGCTGGCTTGGGAAGCTAGACCAGCACAATTATGAGGTGCAGCACCGTACTGGGCAGGTATATGCAGTGCTGACAGCCAGAGTCATCGGCCTTGTGATCCACAGTGCAAAAAGATCATAGTAAGAAATGCAGCCATACTGCAGTGACAAGGCCAACGTCAGATGAAGAAGACCTGAAGAGGATGCAGATGGAGGATGCAGATTTACAACCAGTGCTAAAGTGCCTGCAGCGGAGTACAGCGCGACCATCTTGGGAAGAAGTTTCCAGGTTAAGCCATGTGACCAAGCGCTACTAGAGTCAGTGGGACCTTCTTCGCTTGAACAACGGACTAATGGAGCGTCAGTGGGAGACACTCGATGGCCTCAGCAAGTATTGGCAAAACTGGTGGTTCCAAACAAGATGAGGTCTGAGATCTTGGCTGAGTCCAATAACCAGATCACTAGTGGGCACCTGGGGAGTGAAGAAACCTCTAAGCAGGCTGCGACAGAGGTTCTACTGGATTGGCATGCACCAGGATATTGAAGAGTGGTGTCAGGTCTGTGATGTGTGTTGTGCCAAGAAGGGACCCAAGAAACGTGGTTGTGCCCCTCTGTAGCTGTATCAAGTGGGTGCACCGATGGAAAGAGTCGCGGTGGACATTGCTGGACCTCTGCCACTCACTGAAAGAAGGAACCAGTATATGTGTTGCCATGGACTACTTCACAAAGTGGCCAGAAGCCTATGCCAAACCCAATCAAGAGGCTGCGACTGTTGCTCAGGTGTTGGTTAACTGGTTTTTGTCGTTTTGGGATGTTACAAGAGCAACATTCAGACCAGGGTAGAAACTTCAAATTTGCTGTGTTCTGTGAGTGCTGCAAGTTACTGGGGATCAAGAAGTTCAGGACGACCCCACTAAGGCCACAGTCAGATAGAACTGTGGAGAAATTCAACTGGACCCTAGGACAAGAACTGGCCAAGTACTGCATAGATGGACAAACAGAATGGGACCAGAAATTACCTGCATTGCTGATGGCATATCAGTCTGCATCCCATGAGTCTACTGGCTACACTTCTGCAAAACTGATGTTGGGCCATGAGTTACACTTACCTGTTGACTTATTAATGGGAAGACCACATGACGAAAAGCTGCCTACAGACACCACTGGCTCTGAGGAGCACCTTCATGAAAGCCTGGCTGAGGTACATCATCAAGTGAAAGAGGACCTCAAGTTTTTGGGAGGTGTGATGAAGTGCAAGTATGATGCCAAGGCAAGTAAGGTGAGCTTGAAAGATTTTTTTTTTTATGCAAGGAAGAAGGAACCAAATGCCGTGAGCCCGCAATTACTGTTCCTTCCAAGAGAAAAACAAAATACAAGAGAGAGCCAAATTCAAGATATGATCATTTCGTGATGCCTGGACACACTGCGTTTGAAAGACTGGAGATCATAGGAAGCAGGAAGTACAGACAGAGGGAGACAGTTCCAGAGATGACCTGTTGCATAAATGAAAGACTGGGAGTAACGGTTAACTCTTGCATTAGAGAGTTGGACAGAAAAGGGATGAGACTTTGCTGCTAGATGGGTGATACACGCCCGTCGTAGAGGTGGAGGAATGCATGCAGACAGTTCAGAGGAGCAGTGACCATTGAAGTAGTGATAGAAAAGAGATAAAGATGCAACAGTGCGACAAAGAGACAGAGGTTGAAGGGAGTCAGTAAGAGGAGGTGAGTTAATGAGATGAAAAGCCTTTGACTCCACCCTATTGAGAAGAGCTGTATGTGGGGAGCCTCCCCACACATGAAGAGTTGTACTTCACACTGTGGATCACAAGGCCGATGACTCTCGCTGTCAGCACTGCATGTACCTGCCCAGTACGGTGCTGCACCTCATAATTGTGCTGGGACGGGCCTTACACTGTGTTGAACCGCCTATCAGATGTAACGTACCGGATTCGAGGAGGCAGAAAGTCTCACTCAAAAGTGGTACATGTGAATCGTCTGTGGCAGTACCATGGGCCACGACAGTACAGCTGGGACATCTCCGGGGAATTGTGCTCTCCCACAGCCAAGGATGTCAAGGAGGACCATGGAGCTGAACTGCAAGAAGATTGTGACAGTTTCCCGAGGGAAGAAGTGAATCAGGAAGAGGACCAAGACCTTCCTGGAGAAGGGGAATGTGTGGAGGAGCAAGGGCGTCTTCAGAAGCGCATAGAAGACCTGATAAGTTGAAGGAATATTTTGTGTATAGTTAGATGTTCATTAGGATTAAGGTTTATGTCTGTATATACTGTGTACAGTAGTTTTGTCGGGATAACAAAGGACTAGGGAGGGGGTAGTGTTAAGAAGCGAGATTTGCCAGTTATGTAGTTGAGGAGCTTCTCAACGTTTGCTGATGTTTACCGTAGGTTCCGGTATGAGTCAGAGTTGCCAGTGTGCCTGCTGTTTGTGAGCGTAGTTGTTTCGTAAGTTATACATTATTTTTTGTGCTCTTTTTCTGTATAATGTTTATCTGTGTGATTGCTTGTTGTCATTTATGTTTGTATGGTAAATAATTTATAGTATTGTGTAACATAAGAAAACTCTGGCATGTTTTCATTGTTTCCGAGTTGGTAACTGTTCTCTCTCTCTCTCTCTCTCTCTCTCTCTCTCTCTCTCTCTCTCTCTCTCTCTCTCTCTCTCTCTCTGTAACACACCAGAACTGTGGAAAAATTAGAAGTTTCTAGAGTAATGCAAGCTTATTAAAGGGTGGGGAAGAGACAAGAGGAAGGTCAGTCAGTTTTCAATTCAGTTTGAGTGTCAGTGCAGTGTCAGTGAAGTTTGCATATTTTCAGTACTTGTGAAAAATAGTGAAGTGCTGTTGTCAAGCATTAAGTGTGATTCCAGTTAGTAAAGTTTGTATAGCTCCAGTGCTTGTGAAAACAGTGAAGTGAAGTTGGAAAGCACTAAGTGTAATTACTTGGAAAATAACGACAGTGAACTTAAGAAGCCAGTGTTTATTTACAATGCCTCAGCTGATCTTGTGTACTGTACACCTTGCCTTGATGCCTTGTGGCTCTTAATGATTAAGGTGCTGGTTGTTGATACTATCAAGCCCTGATTTTTTTTTTTTTTTTTTTTCCTCACTGACAATGTTATGTGTCTGTTCTGGCGTGAAGGGGGGGTGATATTGTGACCGAGTGGAAAGGACTGTCTGTGTTTAGGGGGTTGTGTTTTTGATTCAGCGAGTGTTGGTGTTAATTGGCGTATGTTTGCGTAGTGGTTTAAGAGTATGTTTGATTGTTCTTTGAAGGAAGGGATGTGCTGGGTGTTGGAGGTGATGGCAGCATGGGTCTTGGAAGTGCAAGTTTGTAATTTAGTGATACCGAAAGTGTTTCGTCGAGCTGAGAGGTGTCTGTGGAGAGATTAAGACTACGACAACCTTTCATATTTCCGTTTTCTTTGTACTATTTTGTTACTGATTTCATTGTTTAGTTCTTGGAGCATTGTGATGATGCAGTGTGTGTGGGAAAGATGAGTTGTATCTAAGTATGTTGTGCTGTCCTATGAGGCGGGCAATCTCCGGTGTAAAGTTTGGGATGCGACGTCTTCTGTTGCCTCGTGGAATGTGGTATTTGTCTGCGTTGAGTATGATATTATTGAATTTTGTAATGTTCCCGTTGATGTTGGTGATCGGTGTTTGTCTGGTGTGCTTAAGTGTTGCTCTATTTCTTCAGTGAATTCAGCCCATTCTGATTTATTGTGATTGTGTGTGAGACGTGATCATACTGGTTTGGACTGTGTTGCTAGGGTGTAACTGACGGGGAGATGATCTGTAGCACGTTTGGGTTCCGTTCGCCAGGTGTTGTTGAGTACAAGTACTGGTGAACAGAATGTGATGTCTGGGGAGGAGTGGTTGCAGTCTGTCTGGTGGGGGATACGGGTGTATCATGAGGAATCATAAAGAATGTACATGTTTATTAGCTGAAGTAAGGCAAACTAAATAGAACACTTTCCAACCGAAATATAGATTTTCTTTTTTTTTCCCGCAAAATCAGTCGGAGAATGAATGGCTTCTCCTTTAATTTGAAATGACTTCTGTTTGTGTGTATCTAACTGACGTAGATAAAAAGAAAATCACAGTAATCTGTATCTCTACCTACTGACAGATTCACAATCTGGAGGTGGTCAGTGAAATGATAAAGAGGTGACATTTTGTCTTCCACACGACCCACCGACATGTCCCCCAAACATCCATGCTACTACCACCACACTAGACCTGAATGAAACCAGTTGAACCTATGTAGGCATTGAGTGTTAGTACCAGTATCATAACATGTGAAGATACCTGGCTAGTAGGAGAGCTCCTGTATCTTCAAAAACGGACTGTCAACTCTATGCCCAGAGTCGGACGCAAAATGTCGTCATGGAATACAAAAGTGTTAGAAAGGACGTTGTGCCATGGGAAGATGGTCGTTACTTGGTATGGACAGAAAGGCCTGGCAATTCTTTTGACGAGGCCATTCCTCACAGGAGGAAAAGTCTGGCAATAGATTAACAATCGGATAGATAGGCAGGCTGAGAGATTCTGGAAGGACACGACAAACTTACAACCAAGTTTCTCTTAGGCAAATTATCGTTCCTTTTCTCGTGGCAAAGTTTTCCAGACACGTGACACCCAACATTTTTGTTTTTAAACACATGTAAATTCTCCTTCTATTTCAGTATGATGATGTCCTCTCAGGTTATTTTTCTTGCTTCCAGACGATTTTACTCCAACAGCGGTGTGCAAAGATAGTGGACTAGAGGAGGGTCATGAGCACTGCATAAACAGCACACCACCGACTCGATGCCCTACAAAAAGTTACCTATAGTTTTTAAGGGAAATATGCAGAATGTTGCATGTTCACAGACAAAACTAAAACTATTTGTGTCACAACAGCTACATTTGTCGGTTCGGGGAACGGAGAAGAAACCATGTCTTCTAATCACGACTAAGCGAGAAAATATCCAGTTTTAAAAGAGTTGAATTTTGTTTGAGTATCCTTAATAACTCCCTTAAGCATGATCTAAGAATCCAGCTTAGACATGAGGGATATGGAACAGGGATGGATGGATTGGGAATTTCGTATACACCAAAGTGAAAACCAAAACAAATCCTCCAGGGCGGGTCGTGGTATGCTTGCCATGGTGGTGTGATTTTACCAACTGTCCATAACATGGATAACTCAAGCAACGCTGGGTAAAATCGCTATTTTTTTCGAAACTGGAATACAAAAATTGTCGATGTTTATCCAGCACTGACGCCATGGATCATAATAACGTTGGTTGAGGAAGCTTCCTAATATCTTTGTTAAGCAAGTTGTTTTGTATATTACACCTTACTGTCCACTTCTGTGTTACATAAATCCTTAAAACATCACCATATACTATGCATAAATAAAGTACAAAAGAATATTGACCACCGATATCCAAAAATTCATGGCTAAATAAGAGGTGCTGGTAAGCCTCCGTAATTGACATGAATAGGAGACAATGCTTAAAAGAAATCATGTGGGACTGAAAACATTTTTATTGTTTCAGTTTTCATGGTATGAGGCTCAACGCTACGAGTCTTCCCTATGAACCCTTTTGGATCACGTCAGGGGAGGGCGACAACACCACACACTCCGGCATGGACTACAACCAGCTGGTGTATCTGGCCAGGGCACTCAATTTCACATTTTATATTTTACCATCAAACAACTGGGACGAGGTGAAGTATCAAGGAACATTTATAGTGATGTATGGGGGAAAAAAAAAATACTGCTTCCATTTGGCGATAGTGCATCTATTTTGCTTATCCTTAATAGAATTGTATAATTTTTCAAAACTCAGAAATAGCTGTGGATAAAGAGTTTTAACAATATGCTCCTTATCCACGAAAAGTAAATTTCGTTATATGTTTTCTGTGTTACAATCAGACAACTTTATCCAGGCTCCTCATTCATATAATACCATGAAGTATTTGAAACAAGGTTCGTATTCAGTTCAGTTAAGGAGGTTCCCAAGCACCTTTTCCTTAGCAATCTATTTTACTTACTACATCTTGCTCCTCTCATACATACTCATTACGACTTTTCATTTCCAAGACAGACCATATCAATAACAACTGTGATTATTAAGGAGCTATATGGAGAAATATGCGACTGAGGAAGAGGTGTTAGGGAGTTTCTCTGTCCCTCTTAATACAAAATTATTAGCTCAGGAGTACATGGGAACTATTTTGCTTACATAATTAATATATTTAAAAACTTAACATCAAAGCCAAATTCAACCCACCCCTAAACCGAAGCGGGTTAAATATTGTTATGTCTCTGTTCCCACACTGCCACAGGGTCCAACAGCAGTAGTTCAGTGCAGGAAGGAGTTGTTCTTCCTATGGTCAGCCTTTAGGTGTACAATACACAAGATCAGCTGGGGCAGAAAATAAACACTGGCTTCTTAAAGTTCACTGTCTTTATTTTCCAGATAATTCCACTTAATACTTTCCAACTTCACTTCACTGTTCTCACAAGCACTGGAGCTATACAAACTTTACTAACTGCTATTACACTTAACACCTGACAACATTTCACTGTTATTACAAGTTCTGATGATATACTGTACAAACTACAATAAACTCTTCACTGTTTTCACAAGTACCGAAAATAATCTTCACTAACTGTAATTAGACTTAATGCTTGCCAGCAACACTTTACAAACTTCACTACCAGCACTGCACTACACTCAAACTGAACTGAAACCCGACTGGACTGTTCTAGTCTCTTATCCATTCTTATATAACCTTGCATTGTTCGAGAATCATCTACTCCACAATTCTGGAATGTGCTGGTCTTGCATCAGCCCCTAGCAACAACAGTTGCCAAGTTGAGACATCAAAACATGCCCGAGTTTTCTTACATTACATAACACTGTAAATTATTTAGCATACTGACTTAAACTGTGTAATTAACAACCAATCACACAAACATTTAAAAAAAAAACACACAGCACAAAAAATTAATGCATAACTTACGAAATAACAACGCTCACAAACAGTAGGCAAACTGGCAACTCTGAATCGTACTACCATAAACGTCAAGATGCTATGAGACTACCTAACTACCTGATCTCACTTCTTAACACTACCCTCCCTAGTCCTTTGTCGTCCCAACAAAACTACACAATATATCCTATACAAGCATACACCTTAATCCTAATGAAACATCTAACTATACACAAAATAATCCCTCAACTGACCAGGTCTTCTTCTATGCTGCTTCTGACGATGTCATTGCTCCTCTACACAGTCCACTCCTCCAGGAAGGTCTTGGTCCTCTTCTTGATTCACTTCTTCTCTTAAGTAACTGCCACCATCCTTTTCCACTTCAGCTCCATGGTCCTCCTCAACATCCTCGGCTGCGGGAGAGCACAATTCCTCGGAGACGTCCCAGCTGTACTGTCCTGGCCCATGGTACTGGCACAGACAGTTCACATGTACCACATTTGGGCGAGGCTTCCTGCCTCCCTGAATCCGATATATTACATTTGATAGGCGGTCCAACACAGTGTAAGGGCCATTCCATGGGCTCTGCAGCTTCGGTGACTGTCCCTTATTTTGCTGAGGATTGTACAACCAAACTTGGTCACCATCCTTGAAGCTCACCTCACTTGCCTTGGCATCATACTTGCACTTCATCACTTCTGAAAATTTCAGGGCTCCTCGCACTTGATGATGTACCTCAGCCAGCTTTTCCTGAAGGTGTTTTGCATAGCAGGTGGTGTCTGCAGGCAGCTCTTCACCAGGTGGTCTTCCCATTAACAAGTCAACAGGTAAGCGTAACTCATGGCCCAACATCAAAAGGAATGTAGCTGGTAGATGCATGGGATGCAGACTGATATGCCATCAGCAATGCAGGTAATTTCTGGTCCCATTCTGTTTGTCCATCTATGAAGTACTTGGCCAGTTCTTGTCCTAGGGTCCAATTGAATTTCTCCACCATCCCATCTGACTGTGGCCTTACGGGGGTCGTCCTGGTCTTCTTGATCCTCAATAACTTGCAGCATTCACGGAACACAGCAGACTTGGAAGTTTCTACCCTGGTCTGAATGTAGCTTTTGTGGCATCCCAAAACGACAGAAAAAACTGGTCAACAAACACCTGGGCAACAGCTGCAGCCTCTTGATCAGGGGATGGCATAGGTTTCTGGTCACTTTGTGAAGTAGTCCATGGCGACACATATATACTGGTTCCTCTTTCAGTGAGTGGCAAAGGTCCAGCATTGTCCACCGTGACTCTTTCCATCGGTGCACCCACTTAGTACAGCTGGAGAGGGACACAACCACGTTTCTTGGGTCCCTTATTGACACAGCACACATCACAGGCCCAACACCACTCTTCAACATCCTGACGCATGCCAATCCAGTACAACCTCTCTTGTAGCCGGCTTAGAGCTTTCTTCACTCCCAGGTTCCCACTAGTGATCTGCTTATGGGACTCATCCAAGATCTCGGACCTCATCTTCTTAGGAACCACCAGTTGCCAATTCTTTCTGAGACCATCGGGTGTCTCCCACTGACGCTCCGGTAGTCCATTGTTAATAAAAAAAGGTCCCACTGACTCCAGCAGCTCTTGGTCGCAGGGCTTAACCTGGAAACTTCTTCCCAAGATGGTCACATTGTACTCTGCTGCAGCCACTTTAGCACTGGTTGTAAATCTGCATCCTCCATCTGCATCCTCTTCAGGTCTTCATCTGATGCTGGACCTATTACAACCATGTGGCAGCATTGCTTGTCAAGATTCGCATTCCTACTGCACTCCTTGCTGTCTGGTTTTCTGTCTTCTTGCACACTATTCATAAATGTCCTCCTGCATTTCCTCGGTGGTGGGTCTTCTTAGGAAACACTGGCTGGTTGCCACCTCTCATCACCAGCCTTCACTAACTTACACTCATCCTTCTCATCTGGACACTCATAGCTGAAGTGTCCCACCTCACAAGTCCAACATTCATTTGTTGCAATCGTTGGTTTCCTTGCATTGTTCCGTTCTTGCTCCTTCTTCCATTTGTGACAATCTTCCCTTCTTGTGCCCTGACTTCCTGCAGAACCAGCAGCCTCCTCCGGTCCTCTCCTGTTCCCTCTTCCACTTGTAACAGTACTCTTTTCTGTGTCCTGGCTATTCACAGCACCAGCAACTTCCCTCAATTTTTTGCTTTTCACATACATGCCCCTTTCTTGCCTTGAACCCAGCACTACGACCTGCCTAAAAGTGGATGTACTGGACTTGGAGGTAGGACTCAAATTCTAGAGCCCTGGCTAACGCTTCTTGCATGCTTCTTGGTTGTGCCTGCTTCACTTGCACTTTTTAATTCTGCATTATCAAGAGCATCGATGAACTAGTCCCTCAGTAGAATAGCCAACAGGTAGGTGCTGCTCCAGGGTACGCTGCCTTACTTCCTCCAGGTCATGAGCAAGCTGCTGTAGTGATTCTCCTCGAGCCCGTACACGGCTCTGGAATCTTGCTCTGTAAACCTCAGTCTGGTATATGGTTCCATATCTGCACTCCAGCACCTCTACTAGGGACTGATAACTGTTCCTCTCCATGACTGACATCTGGCCCAGAATTTCCATTGCGGCACCCTTATGGCTAGTAGCAAGCTACACTGCTCTCTGCCTCTCATCCCAATCATTCTGATCTGCAAATAAAAAACTGTGCACGGTAAGCTTCCCAAGATACTCTACCATCAGATTCCCGAGGATTCTTTTTACCTGGACCCCCATTATAGCCATGCACTTCACTGGTTTGGGGCCAAAAAACGGGGGAATCGTAAGTAAGGCCAGGACTTAAATCTCCTACATTCTGATTATTCAACCCTGTAATGCTACCTGTAGATGCTTGGGATCCGTCTAGATTCACCATACGCTGTCCATTCCTTTCATATGCTCCCTGTACACAAACCTGAGGCTCAGCAGTGCAAAATTGCTCTATAGCCTCAGTTTTCTCACTAATTATCTTAACTTGGTCAACTACATGCTTCAGCTGGTTATCTACATGCTGTCTGCACTCCATCACTATTCTCTCACTAATCTTCAGCTTGTTGTCCACGTGCTGTTTGCACTCCGTCATTATTTCCTCACTTATTGTCTTCAACTGGTCATCTACATGCTGTTTACAATCCATCACATTATTGCTTACCTCATACTTCTGCTGCCCTAGCTTGGCACCTACTTCCTCCTTAAGCAATTCCTGTTCTTCCTTCATTTACCCCATGAATGCATCTGGCTGTCTTTGCACCCTCAGTTGTACTTTCCTCCGTTGCTCGTCTGATGCCTCTTGAAGTTGCTCATATCGTTCTTTTTGTTCTTCACATTGTGCCTCTAGTTGTTCCCTATGTGCCTTCACTCGTAGAGTTTGTGCCTGTAATAGTTCATTGAGTTCTTTCTTTTCATCAATCGGTTCCAGAAGTTGGACATTTCGTGCTTCCAATAGTTTCATGATTGCAATCAATGACACCTCGTCTTCCTGCCTAGCTCGAGATCCTGTCTGCACACCTCCTGCATCCATGTCAAAGGTTAGACTCACTGCAGAATTGAAATTATCCCACTCCTGACACCAGTGTTATGTCCCTGTCCCCACACTGCCATATGGTCCACCAGCAGTACTTCAGTACAGGAAGGACTTTGCCCACTGAGTTGTTCTTCCTATGGTCAGTCTTTAGGTGTACAGTACACAAGATCAGCTGAGGCGAAAATAATCACTGACTTATTAAAGTTCACTGTCTTTATTTTCCAAATAATTCCACTTAATGCTTTCCAACTTCACTTCACTGTTCTCACAAGAACTGGAGCTATACAAACTTTACTAACTGCTATTACACTTAACGCTTGACAACACTTCCTTGTTATTACAAGTTCTGATGATATTCTGTACCAACTTCAATAAACTCTTCATTGTTTTCACAAGTACCGAAAATAATCTTCACTAACTGTAATTAGACTTAATGCTTGCCAGCAACACTTTACAAACTTCACTAACAGCACTGCACTACACTCAAACTGAACTGAAACCCGACTGGACTGTTCTAGTCTGTTATCCATCCATATATAAGCTTGCATTGTTTGAGAATCATCTACTTCTCCACAATTCTGGAATGTGCTGGTCTTGCATCAGCCCCTAGCAGCAACAGCTACCAACTAGGACACATCAAAACATGTCCGAGTTTTCCTGCATTACATAACACTGTAAATTATTTAGCATACTGACTTAAATTGCATAACTAACAAACAATTACCAAAATTATGAAGAAAAAGAGCACAAAAATTATTGCATAACTTGCGAAATAACAACGCTCACAAACAGCAGACAAACTGGCAACTCTGACTCGTACCAAAACCAGCTACCATAAACGTCAAGAAGCTACAAGACTACCTAACTACCTGATCTCGCTTCTTAACAGTATTTTTAGCTAATTATAGTGGACCTCCCTTCATATTTTACCCTGTCATATAATTATGTATATATCAATCACCTGATATACAAATTGACACCAATCTCCTGAAATATGAGGAGTGAAAGCCATACCCAACTATAATGGAACCAGTTCAACGACATTCCCCAGTCGGACCAGCTTATCTCAATCTTGACTTAAATATCTGCATAAAGCCAGAGTTTCTTATGTATCAAAAGACCAAGATCCTTATGCTGCATTGTCAATGAGATCATTGATCTATGGAATGGGATGTGCCTGAACTTCTCAGTCCCTTCACACATGTTCTCAACTGCAGTGTTCCCAGGGCTCACAGGAGCCTTACCTCAGGATCATCCCCATCTGTTATCATCTTAGATGGTTTTTGTGCCACCTATCGTGTTGCATTCACGGGTGGTCTGAGCCAAGTCTCTTGCATGAATTCATAGTCCCCTCTTATTTAAGGGATTAGTGTATTGAGAAAAAAAAATGGCTTTATGCTGAAACTTGTCTTCTTTTTTAACCCCTACACACCGGGGGTTTTCTGAAATCGCCCACTCCTCCCTATGGGGGATTTCCATGATTTTGGAAATAGTACCCAGACTTCAAATCCTAATACCTGCCTAATTATAATAGCCAGAGAAAAATTAAAGATGCATAAGACTCACCAACTCATCCTCTTCCAAATGAAAGTATTCCCTGGTGTCTAGGTGATATCCCCTTATGTACTGTTGACAAATGATAACCTGTTTCTTGTCATACCAGAGAAGGTCTAACATGTTGTCACATTTCTTCGTGAGAAGGGCATCTTTCTCAGTGTTTGCTGGGAATTCAGGAAAAAATTTTCTGTTTGCCCAGACAGGTCCACAGGTCCCAGTACTATGTTCAAGCAAATACTTGATCAGCGCCGGGCCTGTGTACTAATTATCAATGTACAGAATGCGGTGCTTGCTGAAGCACTTTTCCATCAGCACTTTGATGACTGATGCCAAGAAACCGTGAGGATTGTCACTAGGTATATCAACATCCGTAGCCAAATAAACTATCACATCAAGCAGATATCCTGTTTTGCAGTTGCAAAGGACAAAGAATTTTAGTCCAAAGCAGTGATGCTTGGATAGCACATACTGAATAAATGCCAACCTGCCCCAGAATAACAACAGTGACTCGTCAATAACCTCTTCCTGAAACGGACAAAAATCCCTGGAAAATGACTCCTTGAGCATGGTCAGGATGGGTCTAATTTTCCATAACCTGTCATTCGGTCCAGGCCCAAAATTTCTGTTGAAGTGCAGGAATGTTAGGATTACTAGGTACCTGTCATGGGCCATATACTCACCAAAGATAGGTGTGCCCTTGAGTTCATCAACTGACCAATAGTCGTGGAGCACATGTTTTCTTACGTGCACCATCAACATGGTAGGCTAGCCACACAAACAATTGCCCTACCTCCACAGGTACCCAGTTCCTCATGTGCTTGCTTTTGCTGGAAGGCACGTCCAGATACCACACACTCATAGCCAGGTGGAAATTAATTTCATCCACTAGGTACAGCATAAATGCAGTGGTAAATATTGCCCTGAAAATATTATTTATAGTCCACGGCCTGGGGAAGTTGATCCTCCTGAAAACCTGCCCCTTCCTCATCGAAAACAGGCACAGAATACTCAAATCATGCTCCTTCCTCCCACACAAAGGTATCAGCTCTGATAACACCTGGTAAAATTGGCCATTTGACATGGCCAGCACGTCTTTTCTGAGTGCATACACGCCCATGTGCATGCCCATGGGCAGGGGATGATGGGGAAAGAGAGGGAGAGGTGTGGGAGGTGGGGGGGTATGAGGGTGATGACACATCTGATGCAGGGACTTCCCTGGGAGACGCTGCCTGCTGAGTCACACCACATGGGGTCGGTGTGGAAAATTCCACTCCTTAAGGGCCCGGTTGTGGTGATTTGGCCCATGAAGTACTAGGCTGAGGTGGCGCTAGATGTTTGAGGGCGAGACAACGGCGAGCAGGTTGTGATAGTGGCGGTAAGATGGCTTAGTCGGTGTTTACTTCTCAGATGACCCGCCAACTCCACGCTCACCTGGCCGGTATGCTGGGTCAATAGCCTCCTCTTCTTCAGTGAACTCATCACTGTCGAAGGTCCTGCCCTCCTCCTGCAGCAGTTTGAGAGCCTTCTCAGGCATCTGAAAGTGGGAAGAGGTCGGAGGGCGAGAGAGTTCACTCCCCACGTGAACTTCTTCTTTCGTCAGAAGATGTACTCTCACTGAGAGTACATGAGGACACTGCATCATCCAAGGCACTACTGATGACACTGTCACTGAGCCCTTTCCCTGCCAGTAAGGGCAGATCTTTCACGAGGGTCAATGATGCAATCGGCCCCGTGCATCAGGGGACGAACTGGACAAGGAGGATGAGGAAGACATCACAATACACTCTACCAGTGCCGTGTACAGACTGAGCTGCTCATCATTGGGGTACATAAGGTACCTACCTACCCTATGGTTGTCATAGAAAATGGTCACCGGTTCAAAGCGTGGCGGGAAGGCGCTTATAGCTTTACACATCAACTGGCAGTGCTCTGCATCCCAAATCGTGATGGCTATACGCGTCAACTGGTGCATAGAGGTTAAACATATCAATGAATATAATATTTTAAAAACAATAATTTAGATCTAAGGCAAAATTTGATTTCTACAAATTATTTTACACACCTCTGAATGAAATTGCAACAGATACAATTTTTAAGGTACACTCAAGAGTAAAAATTTTCCTGCTAAATTAAATTTACTAAAAAACAAAACAAAACAACAGAAGTAATTATCTATGTTTCATGAAGGCAAGATAAAGTTGTCAGGACCCCAACTTATAATAATACAATTCATAGATAGATAGATAGATAGATAGATAGAAAGATAGAAGCACCAGCCAGGGTGTGAGAATAGGAAGTGTGTCAGCGTGAATCGACCAAAGGAAATGAGTTCAGCAAAGACTTAATCAACAGTATGGCAGTGGGCACCGGAAGCACTACATACACACAGACCTACAGGGTTCTAGAATCTTCCAGTGACAGTGTAGCCCACGTGACACGAGCCCTGCTAAACAAAAATGTAGGGATTAGAGAGCAGAAAGGGGATAGCCATAAAAGTGAAAGGTCATGGAGAGAGGAAGTAAGAAGAGGGTCCGGCGAGACTTAGTAAATTACGTTGCTGTGTAATACATATACTGCTCAAGTTAGACTTTCCTTGAAGATAATAAATCAAGATCAACTTCCTGTATTCATCTTTAACTTCTCCTGCCTTCAACTTAAGCACAAAAACTTTAACAAATCTCAAGATTTACATATTACAAGACGAAAAGAGTCACATGTTTAGTTGGAGGCAGCGATGTCAGCCAGACTCCATAAAGTTATCAAATATTAATCTGTCTTTCCAATACGCTTAATCCCTTCATACTGAGGGAATTAGTAAGTTTGGAAACAAAGGGAGTATGGGCCATATGGCTTTTTCAGCTCCGAGGGATATCCTCATTTTACTCCCTACAACCACAAACTAATTCTCTTGTTCATGACAGTGACCTGCACGGGACTTTCAGAAGTGGGAAGGAGCCCAGTTGGAAAAAAAAAAAAAAAAAAAACAAAAAAAAAAAAAACTCCCCAAACATTTGCTTAATGAAATCCACAATGCCATATAGGCTATACAGCACACATGTATACACACAAAGAACAATTTTAAAATTTACCAAGTGGTAAATATTCTTGAAATCTATTAAATTCAATGCATTACTTTTAGTATATAAAAAAAGCTGATTAAAAAGGAAATAAATAAAATTTTGTTGTAAAAAGGGCATTTATTTTTACTTGTAAAAGGATTATAAAAAAAAATATGAAGATACTGAAATATTGGAGTGTGTTTGACAATTATTTAGTTTTACTTATAATGACTTTTTATCTCGCTGCTCACGTAAATCACGGTATTTTGGCAATTCATCATTACGAGGACAAAGCAAAAACTATACAAAAAGAGAGGTGACAAAGATATAAAAACGTTTTAATTTCCCTAACAGAGAATTATTAAGGAATGCACTACCAAACCTAATGCCAAATAGTGTGTCAACATCATTCGCAAATTTAAAGACATGTATGATAAATATGGCTTAGAAAACAGGACAATACGACCTTGACTCAGTCCTGTAAAAATACAACTAGGTAAAAACACACACACACACACACACACACACATTAGGTAATTGTATCTTAACAGGAATGAGCCAAGCTCGTACTACTCCCGATGTATTAAATCACTTTTTATCATACATATCCTTAAATTTAAGAATTGTTGGCACACACTGTTTCATTCGGTGGTGCATTTCCACTGATCCAGTTGCCCTATTTTGGGAAACTGAATTTACCTTACGTCTTTATCACGTCCCTTTTTGTGTAGTTGTTTGCAGTGTCCTCTTGCTGAGTGCATTCCCTATAAGGTTAAACAGAGTTTACTCATATACGTATATTTTCTCCTTCTTCCTTGAGATGCATTCATATAGCATAATCATGTCTCCTATTTTCCCTTTCTATTGTAGTGTGTTTGGTAGATTTAGTTTTTCTTAGTCTGCTTCATAGTAAATTTTAGATCCCTTAAGCTTGGTGCCCATTCCTTGTAGCTTCCCTTTGAACTTTTTCAATCTTTATCCATGTGTTTCTTGAGATGAGGATTCCTAAGACTACTGACGCATACTCCAGGAGGCTATTGGTCTGATGAATGATGTTATCTTTCTCAGCATGGCTTCATTTAAGCTATGTGTAGGCTATTCTCATAATAGCAAGCTAGTGTTTACATTTCCGTACCTTCTCACTGATGTGGTCAGATTTGGAGATAGTCTGTTAATCACTCCTAGGCCCTTCTCTCATTCACTTATATGTTGTAGGGTTGAACTTCCCAACTTATAATCCCAATCTGGTCTTTTTTCCATTTTTTACCAAACTTAATTATATGACATTTGTCCACACTGAATTCCATTTGCACCATTTATCGCTTCCATTCATAGAAGTTTATTTAATTCTTCTTATAGCTCTTTTACAAGAGTCTGTGTTAGAAATTCTCCTTTTGTATTTTTGCATCATCAGCAAACCTATTTAAATAGTTTTCATTCCAGTGTTACTATATGTGGCACTTTTATACACCAAAAATATAATTGGTGCCAGCACTGAGCCCTGTGGAACTCCATTAGTCCACTTCCTCCATAATGAGTAATTACCCCTCTATACTGTTTTCTATTCCTCTTTTCTGAGAAAATTTTGCATCCAACTTAGTACAGTTTGCCTGTGTGATTCCTCCTTGATGGTACAGTTTCCATAAAAGTCTTTGGTGCAGTACTTTGTCAAATGCTTTGTTGAAATCAGAGATATAGATACTGTCCACCTATCCTTCTCTGTTCTATAATGTTTCTGCAGCTCTATCACGGCAGCTTCCAAAAGATGCTAATAGTAACACTTGATATCCCCTTTCTAAAACCAAACTTGCCTTTCCGTTATCATGTTGTGTACTTCTAGATGATGTACCCAAACTTTTCTTATCAGCTTTTTCTAGTATCTTACAACACTGGTTAATGAGTATTGGTCGGTAGTTGGAGTGGATTCTGTCTCAATTCCCTTTCTTGAATAGAGAACAATGTTTTTCTTTTCCAAATATCAGGTAAATACCTTGACCTAAGGATTCCTTTGAATTTTTAAATATATCATGGTCTAATTACTCCTGTAACTCTTTTGCACATTCTTGTAGCACCCAACATGAAATTTCGTCTGGACCATTTGCTTTTCCTTTGCCTAATTTACTTAACTCTTCCCATACTTCTTTTCCTTATATATGTAAAT
>NW_027645126.1:0-4995 GCF_032717465.1 Coenobita brevimanus | reverse complement strand
CACGGTAAGCTTCCCAAGATACTCTACCATCACTTTCTTGAGGCTTCTTCTACTGGATCCCCATTATAGCCATCCACTTCACTGGTTTGGGGCCTAAAAACTTAGGGGTTATAATTATGTCCAGGACTTGAACCTCCAACATTCTATTAATGCAACCCTGCAATGCCATCTTCAGATGCCCGAGATCCGCCAAGATTCACCATGCACTGCCCACTCCTTTCATATGCTCTCTGTACACTAACCTGAGGCTCAGCAGTGCAATATTTCTCTACAGCCTCCATATTCTCATTAATTATCTTCTCATGATTGACTACATGCTTCAACTGGCTATGTACATGCTGTCTGCACTCTGTCACAATTTCCTCACTAATAGTCTTCAACTGGTCGTCTACATGCAGTTTACACTCCATCACATTATTGCTTACCTCATACTTCTCCTACTCTAGCTTGGCATCTACTTCCTCCTTAAGCTGTTGCTGTTCTTCCTTGATTTCACCCACGAAGGCATCTAGCTGTCCTTGCATCGTCATTTGTAGGCTAATTCACTCTGTTGCTCCTCTGATGCCTCTTGAAGTTGTTCATGTCGTTCTTTTTGTTCTACACGTTGTGCCTCTAGTTGTTCACTCTGTGGCTTCAATTGTACACTTCGTGCCTCTAATAGTTCTTTGAGTTCTTTCTGTGTTTCATTCAGTGCCTGTATTTGTTCTTCAATTTTGTTCCTGAGCTCTTTCTTTTCTTCACTTTGAGCCCGTAACAGTTCTTGGAGTTGTCGACTGTCTGCTTGAACTAGCTCCATAATTGCAGCCAATGGCACCTAATCTTTCTACCTAACTGGAGATCTTGTCTTCACTCCGTCTGTTTCCATGTCGAAGGTTAGACTCACTGCAGCCCTGAAATAATAATCCCACTCCTGACACCATTGTTAGGTCCCAGTCCCCACACTGCCACAGGCTCCAGCAACAGTAGTACAGTACAGGAAAGACGTTGCCAAATGAGTTGTTCTTCCTATGGTCAGCCTTAAGGTGTACAGTACACAAGATCAGCTGAGGCAAAAATAAACACTGGCTCCTTAAAGTTCACTGTCTTTATTTTCCAAATAATTCCACTTAATGCTTTTCAACTTCACTGTTCTCACAAGCACTGGAGCTATAAACACTTTACTAACTGCTATTACACTTAATTTTTAACCCTCTGCGTGACAGTGCCGTTTTAAAACAGTTTGACATAACTGCGCGGTAAGTGCCAGGGCCGTTTTAAAACGGTCTAAAATAATAAACTTCACCGTGACAGCATTTTTCAAGATTCCCAGGTAAAAATTGGCAGGCATGTAAGGTAACTGCTCCTCTACCATCCCTCAGGCTGTCAAGGTCATACACTCACTCGCTACCCCACTCATGTTCACTCTGCCTTACTCTACCTGTGTGCTTCACCCAGTGCTGTACATAGTGAAGGCATTTTGTGAATATTTTCATGTAAGTGTAAGTTGTAAATATTTTCTTGTAAGTGTAAGGACTATATAGTGGTCAAGTTGTAAATACCTTCTTGTAAGTGCCAGGACTGTACATAATGAAGTCAGGTTGTACCTATCTTCAGGTAAGTGTAAGATAATGCGTTCACAGTGAGAAAGACACGCAAATTGTGATAGATGCTGAAGTAATAAGTAATCAGAAAACTGTACAGAACATTGCTAAACCTTCCCAGCATAAATAAGTATACCTTACATAGAAAACGGCTTTCTTTCAAGTACATAGTGAACGTGAGAGAGTGACTATACCTGTATACAAGTATATCGGACTGAATAAAACTCATTTCCGAGCCTCGGTCAGCATTTTAACGGTGAAATTCGTTGTTTCCACATCAAAATCTATTAAAAAAAAAAAAGGTTGAAAAATGGCCGGCACTGGGGTGACCCATAGGGCTAAATATAGCCAGCAGGAGGTAGGTTAACAACACTTCACAGTTATTATGCCTAATGCTTGACACTTCACTGTTTTCTCAAGTTCCAGTGATATATAAACATCAATAACCCATCACTGTTTGCCACTGTTTTCACACGTACCAAAAAGATACAATCTTCACTGACACTGACACTGCACACACTGAACCAAAACCGACTGCACTTCACTCAGACTTACTTGACACACGACTATACTTGTAACAATCTCTACCCCATCTTACATAAACTTGCATTACTCTCGAAACGTCGTGTTTACTCTCGACGGGCAACAGTTGCCAGCTTGGAAACAGCCCAAAACATGCCAGTGTTGTCTTACATTACATAACACTCTAAATCATTTACCATACGAACTTAAACTACATAATATAACACGCAATCACTTAAATAAAACATTATAAAGAAAAAGAGCACAAAAATTAATGCATAACTTACAAAATAACTATGCTCGCAAACAGCTGGCAAACTGGCAACTCAGACACATACCGATGCCGGAACTTACGGTACGAGAAACATCTCGATGATATGAGACTACCTAACTGGCGAATCCCCTTTCATTATCGTGGGTGAAATTTACTAGTCCGAATTCACCGAAAGACGAAATAACCAGCTACGAGTTCTTCTCTCTCCAGAATTAGAATGATTTGTATGTGTGGGAAGTTTCTGGCAGCCGACGGTGCATGTGCTGTGTATGCGCAAGAAACCCAAGGAGTCAACTTTTTCGAGGGGGTCAGAGTTTCTCACTGCACCAGATCCAGAATTTGTAATACGATCTAGATTTGTCAGAAAAGTTAATCCATCGCTCCTTGGGACATGGGCTTTCTACCCACGAGTAAAATGCCTTTATCTGCAAGGCACGAGTGAGGCCATTTAAATCCGAAAGCCTTACAACCTGAGGATGCCTAGAGTTTATTGATGGTTATCTACCTACCAAGTTTCATGCCTTTATGACAATCTGTCTGGCCTGAGGCCTTCTTTTGAAGATTTTCGACATGCTGCACTTGGCGCGTGTCACGTGCCATGTGGCCCGCCTGGGTGTGATGAAACCTGTCAAAAACAAGTCTTAAAGAATTGGGCTAACATATGGAGCAAAGCACACAGTGATTGGCCCTGTGGTTGCTGAGATTACAAGTTTCTCAAAGCATTACAGTAGGGCCACTCATATGTGAGAAAATGACACTGCTTGAAAAACTCGCGAAGGTTTCGCCCTCGCCCATAACCAAATTTGGTTCAAATCTCTCTTTTAGATTTTGAGTAATCCAGCTAACAGGCAAACAAGTTAAGAAACAACGAAAAAGTAAATCAATTGTTCCCTCGGACATGGGCAGTCTACCCACCAAAATCTGTCCAAATCTCTCTTAGTTTTTTAGTAATGCTGATGAAAGATAAGTAAACAAACAAACAGAGGTGAAAACATACTCTCCTTGTCGGAGAGAATGATGTCATCTAATATTGGATGAGAGCTCCTACTGAGAAGTGAGTTTGTTATATCACACACCTGCCTGGTTAGGGGACACCACGTGACAAATTAATTATGGATGAAAACTGACTCACAGGTGCTCTGAGGTTTATAAATACTCAAACATTCATTAATAGTGAAACAGTCACTATAAACGGGTCGTCAGTTTAATACCATTGCTAATAATGTTTATTTGAATAAAAATGCATGAATATTACAATAGTATCATAATTATTTCCATTCACAAGTTAAAATTCTATTCATGTGTGTTTTGGTGGTTTGCTCGTTGGTCCACATATAAACACTGACCATGAACACCTTGATGTGGTGCAAAACAAAAATCAGTGTGCAACGTGCAGATGTTTAAATTGTCATCAGTATAATGACTGATGTTAGGAGGATATCTCCTGGCGGACAATATCCCCCCATTTACTGTACAATGTCCCCCGAGGACAAAATCCCCCTGGACAATATCCCCCATGCACAAAATCCACCAAGGACAAAATCCCCTGGACCTTATCCCTCCATGTACAAAATCCTGCGCAGACAAAATCCTCCTGGACAATATCCCCCATACACAATATTCCCCAAAGAAAAAATACCTCTGAACAATATCACCCCAATGTAAAAAATCACTCGAGGACAAAATCCCCCTGGACAATATCCCCCCATGCACATTATGTCCCGAGAACAATTTGCATCCCATTTTTCTGTACTCTAGTTCTGTTAGGTTATTTTAGGTTAGAGTGATTATTCTCTGTAAATCTAACACAGAACTTTATAAATAAACTTTGCATTTTAAAATTTAAATGTATCTATACCCTGGGAGGATACTGTGTGCAGGGGGATACTGTCTGGGAAGGATTTTGTCCTCAGGGGACATTGTGTGCAGGGGGATGTTGTCCTCCGGGGGATATTGTCCTAGAATATGCGCTTCGTTTTTAATGGCTCCAACATGCTTGCATGCGTCAGTCTTAGTCACCTAATGCAGGCTTTCTATGCTGCTCGATCTCTGGCAGCTTCCCTATCCAGTTCCTTATTGCTGAGGTCAATTCATTGACGTTATCTCAGGTCTTTTTGGTCTGTCTCTCACAACACTACCCCTAACGTTAAAACTTGTCACTTTCTGCACCCAATTATCATCCCCCATCCTCACCACATGCCCAAAACCATCTCAATCCACCTCTCCTCATCACAGCACCAATACATTTCAGTCCCATCCTACCTCTCAACTCTTCCACCGAAAACATAGTCCTCTCAGGCTTCACAGTCAGGGACACACTGTACATCCTCCTAATTACTGTCATTTCTGTACGTTTGAGCCTGTGAATATCATCTTCCTTTATTGTTCAGGTCTCACTAACATATGGTATTACACTCCTATCACATGCCACATACAAAGATCCCTTAGCATGGAGGGAGAGCCCTCTCAATGTCAGGAGAGGCAACAGCTACCTGAACTTCTGCTAACCACTCCTCACTCTTGCCACAGAGCAAGCTCCAGCCCCACCTCCAACACAAAAAATGTCTCCCAAATAACATAACTTCTTCCACACACGCAAGAAGCTCACCAGCAAGATCA
>NW_027645125.1:0-48859 GCF_032717465.1 Coenobita brevimanus | reverse complement strand
AACTCTCGTTCTCTTACTGACTCCTTTCAGCTTCTGTCTTTTTGCTGCACTGTTGCATCTTTATCTCATTTCTATCGTTACTTCAGTGGTCACAGCTCCTCTGAACTTTTCTGCTTGCATCTCTCCTTTCCACTACGACGGGTCTGTAGCACATATCTAGCAGGAAACTCACCCCTTTTCTGTCCAGTTTTCTTATGCACAAGCTAACCAATACTCCCAGTCCTTCATGTATGCAACAGGTCAACTCTGTACTGCACATGTCTGCCTATAACCTCCAGTCTTTTAAACGTATGTCCAAGGATCTTGAAATGAACGGATGTCGGATTTAGCTCTCTTTTATTCTTTCTTAAAGGAAACACTTCTGTGGGCTTCTAGCCGTTGACTTCTCCTTCCACCGTAAAAAAAAAAAAAAAAAAAAAGCTCCATTATGGTCGCAAAGTGGACCCACGTTGATAGCATTTTTGACTCAAACTCACCCCTAAAATATCTTCCTGAAGTTTGGCAAACATTTCTTTGGGGACCCTGTACTTTACAATGACCTCTTTTAAGATGTAGTGCCTATGTGCTAAACGTTAAATTCTTATAAAGTGAGGACGGTTTCTAATGTGCAGATTATGTCTTTAAAATTATCAGCATAAGATATGCACTTTTTTCAGAACTTCAGTTTGTTCATTTGTCTCTGGAAAAGTGTCTTAAATTTCAATCCACATAACTTCGACATTTTCTTTTCGTGTCCTTCGGAGTCACTGGACTTTGTGAAGCGTGAAACAATTAGTGTAGCGGTAGATGGATTATTGTGTAAATAGTTAGTGACTGGGATTCATTCAGTCTAAGATTATTCTGAGACCATACCCAAGCTTACAGACACAGTCTGCATCCAAAGTAGTATTTCCTATTCTTTCCTCTTTGGGATATTGTAGGAGTATACTGAATTCTCTCTAACTTGGCCAAAAACTGTCACCTCTCCATATTGACTGCCAGGCTGTACCAAGATGTTAGCATTTAAGTATTGCACTAGTCACGAAGAAGTGCTACAAAAAGGATGCAGAGCCATAATGTGGTGCCCATTGCCAATGGATTACGTGGACTAAGCTAAAAAGTGTCGATGATCTGGTCCAAGTTAATGTAAAAGATGAATAAGAATATGTTCACTATATTTTGATTCTATTATACCATGAAGCACTAAAATCCAACTGGGAAAGCTAAAGATGCCATTCAATCTTAGGTTCCCTCATCGGCCTCATCTGGTGATATCGGGGGAAGAGTTTCCAACACAAGTAGCAGCGATGGTAGGACGACCCTACAGCGCCGGGGGTAAGCGGCTCACCTTTACGGGACCCATGCATAATGCTATGGACTTCATCGCGAAAAAGGACTAATTTCACGTAGGTCACACTGGTAGTCTAGTTCAACCCATCTGAGTCCAGAATAAAGTTGGCTACACTCCGCCAAGTGAGGTTATGTTTTTGCCTGCGTTGGTTTATTTATCTTGTTTCAAGTCTGTTAGCAGGATCACTCAAAAATTACGAACGTATTTTGCTATTGATTTTTTATTTTTTTGTGGGGTACGGTATGGCCCAAGGAACAATTCATTAGATTTTGATGGTGAACCGGATCATCATCCCGGATCCAGGAATTTTTTTGTTTGTTTGTCCACACAATAATCTGCAAAAAGTACTTAATGAATTTCAGTGAAATTTGGGGACGAGAGGACCTTGGAGAATGAAAGTATTTAGTACATTTGTGTGGCGGATCAAGATCCTGCAATGCCATTGGCGGAGGTATACGCGCTCTGGAATCGCTTTCTAGTTTTTTATGTACTTTTGTCCTCTACTGACGATTTTATTAAGCGTGGGATAGACGTTTTAAACTAGAAGTGTTAGATCTACCCTTAAGAAGCCTGTTCAGCATCACAAGACTTTCCTTACTTGTAGGCAATATTTTGAGGTTGCAGCAAGAAAAAACTAAAAAAAAGCGTCACCCTGATTCAAGGCAATCTAGAGAGTATAAGAATGGATTTATCTGTGCTGATCTTTTGTCTCCTGAAAGTAGGAAACATTTACGGATATAGCTACACTTCCATTAATGTATGCAGGATTTCACAGTTCTGCCGTAAATTGTGTCATTCATACAAAGTATGTATTGTTATTCTTTTTGCACTCGGAACCATACCCTTTACAAATATAACATTGCCGTACATGAATATGATTTAAAATATAATACGAATGAACTACAGCAGAATTTTTAAAATAGTTATCTAAAGTCTGACCTTTAGCCTATTCTGATCATATGATGAGGCAGTGGAAGGTTGACAATAAATAAATAAATAAATAAATAAAAACATGAGACTCGAACACTGGCTGGGAGAGAAAACAGTTTGGGAATTCGAGTCCGTCATAAAAGTAAAAATAAAAATGTTTCTACTATTATCGTCACTTTGAGCATCTCGAATCTTTTGACAATGTGGACGTGTAGACTACAATTTTCTCCAGATATACGAGCCACACCTTCACTTTGACGACATATAGGAAATAATCCTTGGAATGCAACACGGCGAGAGGGTACATGTGCTTTTCTTACTGGGAAGACATTCTGCCTGATGGGGTTTTTAACTTTCATTTGTAATCCTCCTCATTGAAAGTCAATGACTGAAAACCGATACACTCCTCAGGCAACCAAATACTCTAAGTATTGCCAGATCATAAAGCAGAAGTTTAATGTATCCTTGATAGTGCCTTAGTCATCCTTATTGTACACGATCAGTAGATGGATGACCAAGGGCTCCTCGATTACTTATAGGTGTTAAGCAACTCCCTGAACCTGCCCCTTTCCCCCTCTCTCTCTCTCTCTCTCTCTCTCTCTCTCTCTCTCTCTCTCTTTCTGTCTGTCTGTCTGTCTGTCTGTCTCTCTCTCTCTCTCTCTCTCTCTCTTCCTGCATGCGCCTTTGTGAAATGGAGGTCCTCTGGTGTCGATTTAACACACTGATCACATGTGACCACATCATTCTCACCACTACCTGTGTTCAGTATTCTGGCCTAAGTGAAAATAAGCGGTGAGTTTGTTTAGCTTTTAACTACTTTGGATGCACATTTCCTTAGACTGATAACCTTCACTATACCATACTGAACAGCCATGGCGATATCACAGATCCCACTGTCCCACTCTACTTAAGTAGACATGGAACCAGTAACTCAAAGAGGCGCCGTCACACCAAGGCTGGAACCACATTTACTCTGACGTGAATTGTCCGATTCGTACGTTAAGGAATAACACTGGAACAAGAACACCTGGTTTGCTGCGTCACATTCTGACCAACCCATTTTTCATTGTTAGACATGATGCACGTAACAGCGAGAAGCGTTATGGTCAGAATGTGACCCACTGGTACGAGGTGTTCTTATTCCAGCATTACTCCTAACGTACATAATCAGACAATTAGCATCAGAATAAGCCTGATTCCGGCCTTGGTGTGGTGGCATCCAAACACCCATCTACTAGTACTCTTAAACAAGACTTGCTACTTTCACAGAAACTTAATGGAATTAATTTTCCCTTCCCTAATACATACGAAACATCTTTAGATTTATTGTATATAGTAAATTAAGGAGATATTCCGTTAACAACAAAATAATTTCAGGTACTCGTACGTGAGGCCAGATGACAGAATGTTTGGCTCGCGGTTGAAGGACGGCTCCTGGGCTGGTATGTTAGGCCAAGTACTCAGGGAGGTTAGTGTTTCAGCATATTAGTATGAGCCCATACAAATGAGAAATTAATCCTTTGGTATTATTACCTTCAAAATTTCCGCTCCTTCACCTTCAGTTCAGTAACTCATAATTCTTCAGTAGTTTAGGTGAAATTCCATACAGTCACCACAGTTTGTCCAGTTTGTTCAACAGTTAGTTTTAATCAACAGTTAGTTTTAATTACCCTAACTAATACAGTGTTATAAGTTACAGAAAGGCAGGAAGGGGAATGGAACTTTTGGATGTAACAGTATAGTAGTCTAAAAGGCAAGATGGGGTGAAAATCATTTGTTATTCACATTCAACTGGAATCCCTATGAGATGAAGGGCAGTATATCTAGTGTCACGAGAGATGGAGATCAGTAACCCACATGTTAAAAATCTTGACTACAGTGACCTAGCCTCAAGACCTTTTACCTTTCAAAGAATGTGATGTATGGAACTGATTATTACTGTTTCACACCAATACTTGTAATGTAATTTTTCCAGATCTATAAATACCATACATAGGTTATTCAATAAACATCCAGTTCCTTATTTACCAGTTAAGTGCACTTTATGAAAGTGTGACAAACGAGCGAGCGCCATGTTTTCACAATTTCTGTAATATATTCTTTCCTCATGGTGGTAGCTGAACAATAAAAAATGTACTGGAACGAAAGACATTCAGATACACCCCCCCCCACACACACACACACAAGTAATGGACGCTAACACCATCTTGATCATGGCCTTCACAAAGTTCTTCACCAAACAATGTTTCAAATGAAGTGGAGGCATGAATGCCTTTTCAGGGTCAACAAAAGGTTTGTCAAGACAGCTGAACCTTCCAGCCATATCTTTTGGTCGCACCGGTCATTCCTTTTGTGTGTAATGCTTAGCGTCTGCTCGGCCGTTCCATAAACAAAGAAAACACATGTGCTTTGTTTAAGCTTGCTGAGATCATAGAAGCAAGCAGATCACTTTCAGGCCTCTACAGATGTTCCAATGATGTGTTTTGTGGTCAGTAGCAGTCAGCAAAGTACTCAGTTTCATAACTTTCATTCATTCCATGGGCATTCGCAATTTTTTTTTTTTTTTTTCAAGGAAGAAGGAACCAAACGCCAAAAGCCTGTAAACTGTTCCTTCCAAGAAAAACAAAAAACAAATAACAATACGAAAGCGAGCCAAATTCAAGATCCATTCATTTTGAGATGCCTGGACACATTGCGTTTGAAAGACTGGAGATCATAGAAGTAGGAAATACAGACAAAGGGAGACAGTTCCAGAGTTGACTTGTTGCACAAACAGAAAGACTGGGAGTAATGGTTAACTCTTGCATTAGAGAGCTGGACAGAAAAGAGATGAGAGTTTGTTGTTAGAAGGGTACGACACGCCCATCATAGAGGTGGAGGGATGCTAGCAGACAGTTCAGAGGAGCAGTGACCATTGAAGTAGCGACAGAAAGGAGATGAAGATGCAACAGTGTGACGAAGAGACAGGTTGAAGGGAGCCAGTAAGAGGAGGAGAGTTAATGACACGAAAAGACTTTAAATCCACCCTATTGAGAAGAGCTGTATGTGGGGACCCTCCCCACACATGAAAGTTGTACTCTACTCAGGGGCGAATAAAGCCCGTGTATAAAGTCAACAACTGTGCAGAGGTAAAGTAGATACGGAGTCGGCTTAGCACACCTAGTCTCTTGGAAGCAGATTTTATAAGAGATGTAACATGATCTTTCCAATGTAAGTCCCATGTGGAAGATTTTGTCAGGTTGATAGGTGTAAAAACTGAGTCTTTGATGCATTAAAATAATATATATATATATATATATATATATATATATATATATATATATATATATATATATATATATATATATATACACACCCAGTCAGAGGTACGAGCCATGTCAGACATTAGGTATGCCATATGCTCATCTCTTGCTTGCTGAAGTAACTGCTGAGATGGACATTGCGGGAACTGAATGGAAAGGTGAAGGAGCATTTTGGGAAATCGCAAAGGTCGGGCTTGGGTTGGCAGAGTTGGAGTGTGACCCAATCATTTTGGCATGCTACCATTGCTCTTAACTTGGCCACTCGTAAAGTAACAAATGGAACAGAAGAGGCCACTAGTGGGAGAAAGTCTCCGTCAGTGTGAGTTCCCAACCGTTCCAGCATGCAGTGGTCATCTTCTGTGACTTGGTTTTTGCCCCTTTTGACCAAGCTAAAGTCTGGATCTCAGAGCATACTCATACAAGTTGTGTTGCAGCATTGGGATGACCCATTAATGTGAAAGTAATTAAACTGGTAAGTAACAATTGAGAGGTCATCTAGAGGAGTGTCATTAAATTTAATTAAGGTATAGCTCATCTCCCAGTTCTCAAAGGTACACGTAGTTTGCATTATATGTAGAATTATAGGGTATCTGTATTTGCAGTGTGTGCTATTTTGGTACACCCCTGGGGGTAGGGGGGTTTCAAGAATTCTCCTCCAGTATCCCTGCTTGTCGTACGAGGTGACTAAAAGGGTTGGTGGTGGGTTAGTGCCCCATCCGGTAAAAAAAATTGACTAAAAAGCAAATAAAGCTCCTCAGACCTGGACGGACCATACATTGACGACTAAGGAATGAACAAAAGACATTCTTAGGGTGGGAACATAGAATGTGAGAGGAGTGAATGATGAAGTGAAAGAGAGAGAGATTGTTCAGGTGCTTGATGATGCAAAAGTGGATATATGTGGATTGACTGAAACCAAATGGGAAGATGAAAGGGTGAGAGAATGGGAATATGGTTTAGGTATATGTGCAGGAGTCAATGAGAATGAGAGGGCAAGAGAGGAAGTATGTTTAATGATAAGCAAGAAGTGGAAGGTGAATATAAGAGAGTATGGAACAGTGGGTGCAAGGATTGTATGGGTGAGGATGAAAGTAGGTATACAAGCGTGGGCGATTGTATGTGTGTATGCCCCGACAGAGGACCGAGTGGCAAGAGTGAAAGATGAGTTTTGGGCGAGAGCAGATGCATGTATGGACAAGTTTGAGAGGAGCGAGAGAGTGCTTTTGATTGGAGACATGAATGACAAAGTTGGAAATGTACGAATGGATGGAGTGGTTGGTCAGTGGGGTGTGCCAGCTGAAGTAGATGGGAATGGTAGTGCTTTAGTGGAGGTCTGTGCTTGTAAGGGGTTGGCAATAGCCAACACCTACTTTCGTCATAAGATGATCCACCGGTATACATGGAGAGTAATGAGGAGGATGGATGATGAACTTGTTGAACGAAAGGCAATGATAGACTACGTGTGTGTGGATGAGCGAATGAGAAGACAAGTGCTGGACGCAAGAGTGTGGAGAGGGTGGGGGAATGGAGTCTCGGACCATCACTTAGTGATGGCCAAGGTAAAGCTGCAAAGAAAATGGCTGAGGAGACGAAGGGGAAGACAGAAGGAAACAGCTCCTGTGAGAAGCGTGGAGAAATTGCAAGATAGTGAGAAAATGACAGAGTATAAGAGCATAGTGGAAGAAAGATTGGGAAGGTATGAGCTAGTGCAGATGGAAGGGGTGGAAGACGTATGTAAGATATTCATGGAAGAGATAGGTGCAGCGTGTGAGGCGGCTTGTGGAGTGAGGAGGAGATGCAAGGGTATGCAAGGGACAGCATGGTGGAATGATGAGGTGAAACGAGCTGTGGAACAAAAGAAGGCATTTAGTGAATGGTTAGCGAGTAGAGGTAGGGAGAAGATGAGAGAGAGAAGAGAGAGGTGTATGTGAGCAGGAGAAGGGAGGTTAAGAGTCTGGTGAAGGAGAGTAAGAAGAAAGTGGATGAAGAGTTTGGGAGGAATCTGAATGTGAAATGGAGGAGAGTAAGAAATTGTTTTGGAAGGAGGTAAAGAAAGTAAAGCAGTGTGAAAGAGGAAATAGTAGGGGTGTGAAAGATAGGAATAATATATTGTTGGTGGAGAAGAGAGAGAAATTCAGGAGATGAAAGGAGCACTTTGAGGATTTGTTGAATGTAAAGAGTGAGAGCAGTGTGAGTATAAGTGGTTGGGGAATGGCTGGGAGAAGAAGAGAGATGAGAGGAGGGAGGAAGAGATCAGTAGGGCGGAAGTAGTTGAAGCGATAGAAGAAGATTAAGTTGGGAAAGGCCCCAGGAATTGATGGATTGTGTGGTGAAATGCTTAGGTATGGGGGCGAGATTGTTGAGGAGTGGATATGGAAGTTGTGTACATCGCCTTGGGAAGAGGAAAGGGTTCCAGAGGACTGGAAATCAGGTATAATTGTTCCCTTTATACAAAGGAAAAGGGGAGAGAGAAGTATGTGGTAACCATAGGGGTATTTGCCTTCTTAGTGTGACTGGTAAAATATATGGTAGAATACTCATTGATAGGGTTAGACATATGACAGAGGAGCTAGTTGGAGAAGAACAAGGGGGATTTAGGAAGGGAAGAGGGTGTGTAGATCAGATATTTGTTCTAAGATGTTTAGTGGAGAAGTATCTAGAGAAGGGAAGGAAAGTGTAGGCTGCCTTCATGGACTTGGAGAAAGCTTATGACAGAATAGATAGGCAAGGTATGTGGAAGGTATTAAGAATATATGGAGTGGAGGGGAAATTGTTGAGTGCTGTGAAGAGTATGTACGAGGGAGCTAGGGCTACGGTGCGAATGGATGGAGAGCTGAGTGAGTTCTTTGATCTCAATGTGGGACTGAAACAGGGTTGTGTGATGTCTCAATGGCTGTTTAATATATACATGGATGGGGTTGTAAAGGAGGTGCAAAGTAGGGCAGTGGATGTGGGGTGGTTCTGATGAATGAGGGTGAGATTTGGAAGATTCCAGTGCTTTTGTTTGCTGATGATACAGTATTGTTGAATGAAGATGAATGGGAGTTGCAAGGTTTGGTGAATGAATTTGGGACAGTGTGTAAGAGGAGGAAGCTGAAAGTTAATGTAAACAAAAGTAAAGTTATGGTGTTTGAGAGGAATGAAGTCACAGTGTACAGTGAGGTTGGATGTTGAGGATATGGAAAATGTGAGTGCATTCAAGTACTTGGGTAGTGTTATGAGTTAGGATGGAACTTTGGGGGATGAAGTGCGTGAAAGGGTACAGCAGGGAAGGAAGGTTGTTGGTTCACTGAGAGCAGTGATGAGAAATAGGGAGGTGAGTATGGAAGTTAAGAAGTCACTGCATGATAGTATTGTGATCCCTACACTGACGTATGGAAGCGAGGCGTGGACCTTGCAAGACGGGAACAAGTCAAGAGTGAGAGCAGTGGAAATGAGTTACTTGAGAGGAGCATGTGGAGTGACGTGGAGGGACAGGTTGACGAATGAAGAAGTGAAGGAACGTTGTGGGGTGGAAGTGGATGTGGTTGAGAAGATTTGGAGAAATACACTGAGGTGGTTTGGACATGTGGAGAGAATGGAGAATGTAGGACTGGCTAAGAAGGTGTATGTAGGTGAGGTGGAGGGAGGGAGAGGGAGGGAGAGTCCGAGGATGAGGTGGAGGGATGGAGTTGAGAGGTATATGAGTGGAGGGAGGGAGAGGGAGGGAGAGACCGAGGATGAGGTGAAGGGATGGAGTTGAGAGGTATATGAGTGAGGGGGGGTGAGTTGGGGGGAGGGTAGTCAAATGGTGGGTGACAGAGTGACTTTGAGGCGTTTTGTTTGCGGCCACCCTTTGCGAGATTAGGGCATCGGGCTATAGATAAATAGATAGACTATTTTGGTGTTGCAGTTGATTGCTTATAAGTCATGATGAGGTCCTAGGTGGAAAAATTATTGACCTTGAAACTGAAATGCATGAGGGATTAGGTGTGAAGCAGAAACCATCTGCAGTTGATGAGTGTTTTGAGCGTATTAGAGCTTTGGAGGAGATGTTAAGCCCACCCGGACAAACCCCTACCAAGATTGGAGGCCCACCACAGTATACCCCTATAAAGTCTGGAAATTCATTTAGGCAGTCAACTCCACAGTAGTGAAACTTGGTTGTAGGAGGTATGCAGAGCTATCAGGGAAATTCAGTAGTACTAGAGTGCAAGGATGTTGACGTTCTAAGGATGAGTGAAATGTATGGTCTACATACTAGGACCCTAGTGAATCACTTTTTAATGCAGGTGGAGTCAGTGACTGCGCTAACTTAGAACAGAGGATGGCAGTAGCGCTCACTCGTATGGACATAGAGTTGCATACATATGTTCTGAGAGAATTAGCTTATGTGAGGCAGGTAGTACATACAGAAACAACAAGACATTGTTGCAACAAGAGTTCAGAGGTCCCACAGGGATAGCTGATGCATTCCACAAGCTTGCACAAATGGAGTATAACTTTGAGAATCCACCTAAGAGGTTTGTTAGACAGTTCAAGAGTAACTTTAGGGCAATTTGTAGAGAACACCCCCATATTAACCCTCCCAATGTGGAGCAGATGTGCAAAGAAAGCTGTGCTACGTAATGTCCCCCAGGAAATTAGGGAACGATTAGAGTTGTTTAAAGATCTGGGAATGGAAGAGACCTTGATTTCAGAATCAGACAGAGAGAGGGGTTATAGACAGTGGCATAGAGTGGCAAAACTTGTGGATGAACAAGGGTCTGGTGTTGTGTTCCAACCCCTACTAGAATCACGCATCCAGTTGTTAATGACAACGCTCGTCCATTGACTCAAGTACCAGTACGTCAGGTGTCCTTTAAACTTAGACCTACAATGTGGCCTTGTGGGTGGTGTTCAAATGGCAGTAAACATGACTGGGCGAGTTGTCGAGGGAAACCCAAGCTGGAAAGTTGTTTTGATTGCTTGAAAGCTAACTCTAGAAGGGATCCCCCGGTAGACCTAACATGAGCAGAGAACCAGAGAGAAGTGCGCCAAGTATACCTCCTGCAACAGCTAATTCCCTTCCACAGCAGGATTCTCAATTACATCCAGACTCCCAGCCGCCTAGAGAATGACTAGAGGACCCTGAGGTAAGGCAGGCTGCCAGTCATGCTGTGTGTACCATACAGGATGTAGAACAGAATAAGACTCGTCAGAACCTTTCAGATGCTGGGGTGGAGGAAGTCCAAAAATTTCGAGGCAAAGTAGACACTCCAGTGATACACTTGATTTTGGGACAGTATCCGGTTTCAGCTTTTGTAGATACCAGCAGTGTAGCAATACTGGTGAAAGAGAGTACAGCAAATAGATTAGGATTAAAGATTAGCAAGTGCCAATGTTCATTGCACTCAGTGTCCAACCATAAGTTAACTGTTGTTGGCCAGGTTTCCTCGGCAGTGCATATCGCCCCAGCACAAGTGTAGTGCAGCAATTTGTAATGGTCTCAGACTATTATTTGTCAACAGAAGTGCTCATGGGTGTCGACTTAAATGGTAGGGCGATTTTCACTTGGGACGGAGAAGGTCAGGTGATGCATTGGGGTGGTCAGCAGTACGAGGTCCAAAATAAACTTTGTTAGATAGTGAATAGAATAAGGTTCCGGTCTAACCATAAAAGAAAGGCAGAAGGAGAGCTAGTACAAGCAAAGTGTAGGACTATGATACCTGCACTGACATTTGTCAGTACTCATTGTGTTAAAAGACAGAAACCTCAGAGATGTCTTACATGTTAGTAAATTTCAGAAGGCCGGGGGTAAAGCTTCATTAGCACCAAATTGTTGCGTGAAAGTTAGTGAGAACGGAACATGCTATTTACCGATTACCAACGTAACCAAGGGGCCAGTGAAGTTAAATCCAGGACAAGTGTTGGGGACGTACCATGTTGCTGACGAATCGAATATTGGTTATCTTAGACCCAAGGAACAGGACAGAAGCCCACCTGAATTAGTGCAACCAGAAGTCGAAGCAGAAGGTGACCTTGTGGCACCAGTAGTTCGGGTCGATAATGCTTTGTTACCCCACATGGATCAGGCATAGGATGAGAGCGACCGATGTGCCATGCTTAATTCAATTCTCAGAGGGCTGAAGTGGACACATTTGTCTCAGTCACAGAGGGACAAATTGAGAGAACTGATATTGGGTAATCATGCACTGTTCATTCTTGGTCCGAAGGAAATTGGCACCCTTAACCCGTCACGTCCCGAGGTTTTCCGCACCTCCGACATCCCCCAGTCCCGAGGTATTTTCGAAAAAAATTTTTTTGGCTAAAACCTTCGGTTTTGGTGAAAAACATCGAAAATTCATAGAGAAATCGCTCACCTGAGGTTTAAGTGCCCAATCCAGGTAGGAGTTCCTCCTTACCTGAGTGGGTTTTCTAACATGCTGGCACCAAAGAAAATGAGTTCTATGGGAGGGTAACTATTTTATCCACTCATAAACGGTATTTATTTATTTACTTGGTACGAATGTATATGTAGTATGACAGTATATTGGTTTTCAAGCAGTAATAAAGGCATTATAAGCATTGTTTCACTCACTAACTAATCACCATACCTGACCTATTTTTGCCACACTACCTGATCATTATTTCTGGCTGTTTCTTCTTCTAATGCTATGTAAACATTGTCCTCCACATTGTCATCGATTGGGGAATCACTCTGGCCCTGAATAACATTACTAGCCAGGTCACTGGTAACAGGTCCTTTGCCAAGACAATGGCGTGAGGGGGGGACGGGGGAGGTTATGCAGTGTAAGGCATTGTCCCTGCTTGGTATCTTGTACAGGAATAGAGGAAGGTGTCCCGTGTATACATACGAAAAATCACGTGCGAAAATTGAAAATTGCGCAAATTAGCGACTTTGCAATTGCACGACGTACTGGTACGTTGCCGGGACTGGCAAATGCAAATCGTTGCAACGTACCCATACGTCGTCGGGACGGGGCGGGTTAAAGTAGCAGAAGCCCACATTGGTACTATCGACTCTGAACCAGTGTGTATGCCTTGTATCGGCATCCTGAGCAAGCAAGGAAGATAATCTCCGAGATAATCAATGAGTTGATTGATAAGGATGTGATTGAGGAATCGACCGCTGCATAAATAGCCCCCATAGTCTTAGTCAGCAAGCCAGAGGGCAGTAAAAGGATGTGTATTGATTATCGGGCTCTAAATAAATAGGTCAAGATAGATATCCAACCCCCACCCTTATTAAACGAATTAATAGTGGAAAGTGCTGGGAAAATGTTTTACTGTACCCTTCATATGAAAGACACCTACCTCCAAGTTCGGTTGGGTGAGAGCTCTCAAGACTTGACAACTATTTCTGATGGGGTTAATTTGTTTAGATACAAGCGCTTACCTTTCGGATTGTCTGTGAGTCCAGCTACTTTCACTATGAAAATGCAGAAAGTGTTAGCCCCTTTAGTTAGAGAAGGTTGTGCCGTAACTACGTAGACGATGTTGTGATTTGGGCAGACTCTTTTGATCAGATGGTAGACCGACTGAAGATTACCCTTGGAAGATTAACCGAGTTTGGAATGAAGCTGAATGTTAGTAAATGCTCCTTCATAAGGCAAGAAATTAAGTTCCTGAGACATGTAGTGTCGGAAAAAGGAATACACCCTGACAGTAAGAATCCTGAAGCCATTGAACATATGTCACGACCAATGAAGATCAAGGAAGTGAGACGTTTTGTGGACATGTGTAACTTTTATCGCAAACACATTCCTGACTTTGCTGCCATTGCCAGTCCTCTCACTAATTTGCTTAGGAAGGACGCAATATTTGAATGGTCAGAGGAGTGTAAGAATGCATTCTCAGTTCTTAAACAAAAGTTAATGTCAGCTCCAGTGCTAGTAAAGGCAGATTAAACTAAACCGTTCGAGTTACACACAGATGCTAGCGACTCGCACATTGGCAGAGCTCTTATGCAGCTGGAGGGTGAGAAAGATCTGAGACCTATTGGATACTTTTCAAAGAAGCTTACCCCGACAGAAAAGAAGATACTCAGTAACCGACAAGGAAGCCATGGCAGTAGTGAGTGCATGTAGATTTTTCAGCCACTATTTTTATGCAAACCCTTTTCCATCATTACTGACCATAGACCATTAACCACCATCTTTAAGAAAACGACTAAATGCTCACGTATGTCGCGTTATTTTTGGAGATGAGAGACTACGATTTTGTTACAAAATATAATAAGGGTATGAATCATTATGTCCCAGATCTTTGAGTAGACCAGTAGGAGCAATCGAGGAGGCCTCAGATATAACACAATCTAATGCAGAATTTCGGTGGTTGGGCCTTACAGTGGACGAGGTATGGGAAGCCCAGAGAGCAGACCCGAAATAGAGGCAGGTAATTCAGTACTGAGAAGGTCAGTTACCTAGGAAATTGTCTGGTAATCATCCCATTTACGCTTTCGAAATGAACGAGGAGCTTCTGTATGTCCGAAGAGAAGACATGAGAAAGTCCAGATTGTGCCTGGTAGTACCCAATTCTTTAGTGGCTGTTGTTTGTTCAGTTGTTCATAATCCTTCACAACTAGGAGAATGCAAGACGGTAGCCAAGGCAAGACAGTTTTTCTACTGGCCGTCTCTACTGACCGATGTGCGACATTTTGTTAAATCATGCAAGTCATGTCAGCAGTTCAAGGGTCACGGGAAGACTGTGCACCATTTTAAGGAATTGCCACCTGCAGATGATAATGGTCAGAGGGTTGCTATAGATCTCATAGATTTCCATAATAGTAGGAGTGGTCACAGGTATTGTCTTACAGTGATAGACCATTTTTCTAGGTATCTATGTATCTATCCCCTTTGTACAAAATCCACCAAAGCCCTAGCTGAAGAAGTTAAGGACATCTGTAGGTATGGCGAGCAGCAGGTAGTTATCATGGACAACGGAGGAGAAATTACTAGTGCAGAGTTCAGAGACTTCTGTACGAGAGCCGGGATTATGCAAGGATTCTCTCTGGGGGAGAGGTGGCTTGCAGTCCTACCGGACCCAGATTCAAATCCACGCTGGGGCAGGGAACAGTTTAAGGATTTGAATTTCATGAAATCAGCCTTTACTGACCTACTAGAAGACCCTCCGACATGTCGTAAAAATTCCCCCGCTAATACCAATACACCAGTCCTGTATGAGACAGTCCTAGCATGTATTCATTATGGACGGTGGGTGTTAGCGCCGAAATGGTGACATGTAGAGGTGTATGGTGTGTAGGAGGATTACTGGGCCTTGAGAGCAGGCTGTGAAGCCTATGCCCAGAGTTGGACAAAAAAAAAAAAAAAAAAAAAATCTACCATCCCCGAGGCAATTCAGTTATTGAGAGTGTGCATAGGACCTGAAAGACAGTACTGGCAATCTTGAGCCAAGAACACCCGAATATGTGGCCCATGCACCTGTACGACACTGAGAAAGCATTGAACGAAGCAGTGCATACGTCCCTAGGCACATCACCTTTCTTTGCTTTTTATGGACGTTATCCAAATGGCAAGGTAAGAGATTTGCAGTTGTCTACTGATGAAGAGTGTGTAGAGAAAATAGATGTCAAACAGATGCTCAAGGAGACACAATGTTGGATAACAGCAGTATACCTTAACAGAGCAAATGAGGGACGTAGGAATGACTCTCCAGTAGCAGTTGAATTAGTTTGAAGGTATATCGAAGGGTGCTTGCCCGGTATGGCATCAAAGCTAAACAGAAAGTGGCACGGTCCTTACAAGATTATCAGAGTTATCGATGAGTTGGAAAATGTGTTTGAAGGCACCATCCTGAGTACGGCAGCTGAAGAGGTCAAAAGATATGTTGAAAGAGATGCGTTAGTGAGTACAGTGGCTCACAAGTTTTTGACCAGTGAGGATGAGGAGTATTTAATGCCTAGTGTAAGATCACGGAGACCGCCTGAGATGATGCAGTACACGTAGATGATGGGTGTATGGTGTATGTACTGTATATACTCATTTTGCTTTTCTCTTAGCACGTCTTGTCCTTGCCTTAACTGGCTGGGAACATGGAGTCAGCTATGCCTTTCCAGGTCTCTGTGGGCTGTACCTGCGTATTTATTTTTTTCTACCAATGCTTATGGATTGTAATTTCGGGTTGATTAATAAGATTTTGTAGTTGTTTAGGGTATGTCCAGCTTTTGGAGAGACGAGACGTGGAAACTGCGTGTTGTCTTGCCTTGCCTCGAATCTTTTTTGGTTCTTTAGGTTAGATTGTTAGGTTTACTTAGGGAAAATGAGATCTCACAGTTAGGACTTTTTTTTTTTTCCAGATTTTGGGAATTGTACAGTCAGGGAAAGTTCCACATTACCCGCTGTTCAGAGCATTGGTGGTTGATGAACAGCAGGCCCTACCTGTCCGGTAACTGTGAGTGGGAGGGAGGGTGACAAGCGGTAGGAGGTTTGGCGAGTTGCTCACGTCACAGTATCAATAGCCAATGATAATGCGTCCGAAGTATTCTCAGAATACAAAAGCTGTATGTTGTTTGTATGGTATTACACTGTTCTCTGATTATTATATACGAGTAGTACATGTTTACTGTCAAAGGTATGCTTCTTTGCCTTTGTTTTGTAATGCTCAATAGGAATGATAGTTACAAAGACTGATCTTATAATTAGGACTTCCCATGTCATTCTGTGTAAAGGAAAACGAAAAGTCTGTTAATAATCATAGCCTGTTTTTTTTTGTTTTTTGTTTTTGTTACACACTATCTTAGACTCTAAGTTCGAGACGAATAATTACCAGAATAACACTGGAAATGTTTTCAGGCGGATGTTTATAGTGGGATGACAGAGGATAAATAATTAAAGAAATTTATAAGAATATATACAGTATATATATATATATATATATATATATATATATATATATATATATAGAGAGAGAGAGAGAGAGAGAGAGAGAGAGAGAGAGAGAGAGAGAGAGAGATTAGATATATATATACACTGTGTGTATATAATAAATATATATATATATATATATATATATATATATATATATATATATATATATATATATATACACACTGTGTTTTATATATATATATATATATATATATATATATATATATATATATATATATATATATATATATATATATATATATATATATATATATATATATATATATATATATATATATATATATATATATATAAATATATGATGGCTTTGTTTTCGAGTCAACTGTTATGAATAAATGTTATATCGTTACGAATATCTCGTGGAGAAACGTCTCATGTTCAAGTTGAGAGGGAATGAAAGCATTCAGACTTCTGTCCGAATCCAGCAAACTTCCATGACATTCCTTACAACACTGACTCTACAGATATCTCTGTAATATTTAAAATCAAATGCAAGCATCATAATTATCACATATCCTTACTAAATTAACTCAAACAGACCGTACAAGCCATACACTGCAGACTTACTGTACATATGATTCCCAACCTACCACCAAACCCTCCTCTTCCCCCAGTCCCCCGCCTCCCCCACCTTCACACACACAGTTACGAGACACATAACGTCCGGCTGCTGCTTCACATTCACCCATCATACACCAGTGCTTCGCAAGGTGGGCACTGTGGAACTTTCCCTGATTGTACATGCGAGGGGCCGTTCTACCTAAAGGACTCCACCTGGAGGTTTCCTACTTGCTTTGAGAACCTCGAGCGCCATGAGTATGTAATGCCCAAACTGCAGTATAAGATTGCTCAGAGAGAGAGGGGAAGTTTCCAGTTTCTCTATAGGGCTTGGAGAAGCTGATGTATGGGGCTCTCGCATGTTGGGCGAGGTAGGTAGGCTTCGCTCGGCCTCTCTGGACAGAACAAAGTGGAGCGGTTCGTGTTACTCTCAGCTAAGCACAAAGTTTCTCCTTGTTGCAGGGCATTCTTCTTGTGAGTAATATACCTGGCAAGTGACATACGTTGTCGGTTGCATATCGTGAGTAGCATGAGAAAATTTACTCGTGGTAGAGGATTTTTTTTAGGGGGGGGGGGGCAGACGGGATAGCTGCCAACTATTCTCGAGCATGGAGCTTATGTAATATCCCACAGTTGCAGTATAGGACAGGTTTGCTGGTGTCTTTGGAGGCATGTAGATTGGTTTCCCCTAACAAGCAAGGAGCGTGTAGAACACCCCACAGTAGCAGTATTGAGGGAGACTAGTCAAGTAGGTGAATTTACATACAGAGTTTGTTAAGTATGGGTACTGGTTATTTCCGAGGGGTTCAGAGCCAGTCGCCCGAACTTTTGGTCTTCCCTAACCGTGGGTGGATGTAGTGCCCGGAAGTGATGATGAGTTGTATCTTGTTCATTTTATGACCAAATGTTTGGTTTAGTGAGAGAGTGTGGCCAGGGTATAGCCGTATCCATGTGAACGTGATCAGAATGTAGATTAAGTTACCTAGTGCTTAAGTCATATTTTTTTCTACTGTAATTTATTAGTATTAAGTCTCTTTATAATATTAAAATCTCGAGCGGGTAGGAGTATGTGCCTATGGTCACGTAATCCAGCATAATGTACGCATGTGCAAAGGGATGTGAGGCATGATGATTTTCAACGCTTTATCGATGCAAGGGTATAGAGAGAGGTTGCTGGAGAGTGATTATTGTAACTAGGGAAAGTCATTTTTTTGGGTAGTCAATTGTAAGGGGAAAGGCATCACACTGAGTCTGTCACGAGTCTGTAGTAATGAAAAACTTAAATTGTGTAAGCCATCATCCTCCCCCTCCCCTTTCCACCATGTAATATTGGCATGTCACTCGCTCACCGACTGTTAAATGCGGCGAGTGGTCGGTGCTGTCATCCTCCTCCTCCCACCCCCCCTTCCAAGGAATTCTGTAATTTGATAATATTGATGTTTGATATGTTGAAGCGCGAATAAGTGATACCCCACGAGTGATAATAGTGACGAAAATAGAGAAATAGACTCGGGTTAGTATCAAGTGTTGTTGTTCCCCAGGAAGTGTCATGTTTGATCACGCGAGGTGACGCCACTGGCCTCATTTGACAAGCGACTCATCCCGCTCACCTCCCTTGCATTCTGTGAGCTTGATAGTGAGGTATTTCCCATATATATATATATATATATATATATATATATATATATATATATATATATGTGTGTGTGTACTTTATTATTTAGTGTGTAACTGGGTTACGAGAATGCTAGCTACAGAGTTCCGTCTGAGCCTCAGATAATAATGTGATTTTTGTGGGCCAAATATCAGGTGCCCTGGAACTGTGAATTATTTTTTAATGTGTGTTGGGATGACTTTCCAATTCATTACTTATTAGGGCTGTGATAGTTGTGAGTTAATGTTCATGTAGTTACTTTGTGAGGCACATTGATGTCGATGCAATGATGTTTTTCATGGTTAGAGTAGGGTTATTCATGCTTATTTGTTACTTCTCTATGTTATCCCGATATGTATAACTTTGAGCAGACCTAAGTGTCCGTAGTGCCACGTGTTATTCTCTTTCTAATTGAAATACCGAGTGTTGTAACTCGTTTCTTTATTATGAGACCTTCTCGATCACCTGAAGAGATTACTTACATTAGGGAGAATAGTTATTCAATGTACAGTACACCTCTGGACAGAAATTCGTGATACAGGGTAATCTGCCACTAGATATCAGGTTAATCGCACACGTCGACCCCCCCCCAACTCCCCCTCCTTACTCCCACCAAAACACTGATTTGTTAGGCGGATAGATGGGAGATATGAAGCTTCGCTCACTCTCACGTCTTGCTGCATGTAATGTTACTTTCATTTATCTTACAATTAGGTGTATTATCAAGTGCATATATCCATCTCCAGTTCCATGAGAAGTAATTATATCGAAGTTTTAGCAGATTTCAATACAATGACTTTAATGTATAGAGCCTGGTTTCCAAATAGTTATCTACCTTCAACTGTCCACACCACACTACATGCGCATAACATATCACACATTCTATTCACATCTTTAGTAATGGCCGCTGAAATCTTACTATCAAATGAGGTGGTACCTCCGATTGCCACCACTGGCAGGGTAGGGCTGGAGGCACAGGGTCCTCCCGGTCGCCATCAAGCGATTGTGCCGGCAGCGACTGTTGCTAATTCCGGGAATGCTCGTCGGCGAAGAGGTGACGGTGCGGCCTTATTCTTTACCAACATCTGCGGCCTTACCACAAATTTAAACTCGGTTCATTTTTTCCTTCAGTCCATATCCCCTTTGGCCCTTTTCCTCACAGAACCACAAATCTCACCCTCTACCGATATATCTCCATTTTGTTTTCCCGGTTACCATCTCCTTACAAACTTTCGTAACAAGGGCGGCACCTGTTGTTATATCAAATCCCAATATGCGGTTGACACTATTTTAAACTTCAGTTTTGATTACTCATTATATAAATTAAATTGCCAAAATATTACCAAATATATCTGTGTAGTTTATCGTTCCCCCAATGCTTCTTTGGAACCCAGTGTATTTGATTCCATATCCACTCAGTTGAGTAACCTTGACCTTGCCCTTGGCAATGAAATTACCATTTTGGGTGATTTTAACATACACAATGTTGAATGGTTATTGCATTCTGCCTGGACTGACGACGCTGTCTAGAATGCGAGCTGTTTGCGGAACCGTTTAATCTCACCCAGTTGGTAAAGCAACCAACCAGAATACCTGATAATCCTGACCATAATGCCCATCTCTTGGATTTATTCTTGACAAATAATCCAGATCAATACAGGATAGAGGTACTGTCACCACTTGGATCCTCTGACCACAATCTCATCAAAGCCTCATTAGTTAACCCTCCTACACGTCCCCATTCTGAACCTGTCAGGGTGACCCGATGGCACTTTGACAGGGCAGACTGGGATGAATTTAGAAATTATCTTGCTGATGTTCCATGGCAGTCTTTCTTCTCTAGTGATCCCAATTCTACCCAGTCCGACATTTGCGACTTAATACTAGCTGGTATGGATTTATTCATACCAAGTCAACAATTCACTAACAGATCAAACTCTCCAAAATGGTTTGATGGCAATTGTGCCAGAGCAACAGCCCAAAAATCATTAGCATATAACTCTTACTTAAAAAACATCTGAATCACTCTCCCAATTTAAAATTGCTAGAAATCATGCAAAAGCTGTATTAAATCAATCGAAATCAAACTTTCTTCAAAAGCAAGCATCAAAACTACTTAACAACCCTAATGACAATAGAATATTCTGGTCAACTCTTAATTCTTTCAATAATAACTTTAACAAGTCATCTTCCATTCCTCCACTAAAATCTTCAGATGGCAATATTACAAATGACCCACGTGGGAAAGCAGATATCTTTGCTAGTATCTTTGCCAGAAACTCTACCATAGATGATAAGCCAGAATGTCTCAGTACTGGAACTTGATTCTCCCGAAATTGCCTCACTTAAAATACAGACAAGATACGTAAAATCCATTCTAGACAATTTACCTACCAACAAAGCTCCAGGCCCAGATGGAATTCCGCCAATTGTTTTGAAAAAGTGTTCCCCTGAACTTGCCTCTGTCCTAGCTAAATTATTCAGACTATGCATATGTACTTCTTTATTCCCAAATTCATGGAAAGAAGCCAATATCCACCCAGTTCCGAAGAACTGGTAAGGTATTTGAAACTTTAATTAATAAGCATATTGTTAAACATCTTGAATCCAACAACTTAATTAGTGATAGGCAATACGGTTTTCACCACGAAAGATCCACCATTGACATACTCAATCTCTTAACTCATATCCATCAATCAATTGATCCTTTTGGAGAAACTCATGCAGTAGCTCTTGATATCTCTAAAGCTTTCGACAGAGTATGGCACCGTTCCCTGCAGTCCAAACTCCCTTGCTGTGGACTAACGTCTTTTGTTCCTTTGATTTCTTATTTTAGTGACAGGAAAATAAGAGTAAAAGTAGATGATGTATATTCGAATTTCCACTCAATTAACGGCGGCGTGCCGCAGGGATCAGTTCTGGCGCCAACCCTATTTCTGGTTCATATTAATGATCTCTTATCTGTCACTCACAATTCCAGTCACTCATATGCAGATGACCCAACTCTACATAGTTCATTCACACTCAGACATCCATTTACAAAGTCTAATATCTCTACCTCTCAACTCAGTACAGCCATCTCCATTAATCAAGATCTATCTACAATCAGTGAATGGGGACAAAACAACCTTGTATCTTTTAATGCTAGTGAAACTAAATATATACAGTTTACTAATAGACAGATATTGCCAGATTTGTACATTACCTTCAGTGCTACTAATATTCCCATCTCCAAAAGTATTGAAATTCTTGGTGTCTCACTTAACAGTGCCCTCAGCTGGACCTCTCATGTCAGATCACTTGCTAAAACCACCTCAAAGAAACTTGGATTATTGTACAGAGTCCGTAACTTCTTCGCCGATGAGCAGTTAACTATAATTTATAAGAGTCATGTGCGCTCTCAGCTTGAATATTGCTCACCCTTGTGGAATGGTTGTGGAGAGGTTGCATTAAGACAACTAGACAAAATTCAGAATAAAGCTGTTAGAATCATTAACAACCCTGCCATTACATATAAACTACCTCCCCTGCAAATAAGAAGGAATGTTGCCTCCCTTGCATTATTTTACAGATATTTTTTTGGCAAATGCTCAGACGAAGTTGCGTCCATGGTGCCACCTCCCTATGCCTTCCCTCGTGCTACACGGGCATCTGGTAGCGCTCATGACTGGAATGTCACTCAACCATATTGCAGAACTTCTGCCTATCAGAATTCTTTCGTTCCCCGAACTGCATCTCTCTGGAACTCGCTTCCCCAGAGTTGTTTTCCTCCAAATTCCAACCCACAACTGTTCAAGTCTAACTGTTACAGATATTTTATGAACAGAGGACACTAGTAATCTGGTGTATGGATTATTTTTTTTTTTTTACCCATTTGTTTTTCCTTCCTCCGTTGTTATTTATAAAAAAATATAAAAAATACGTGTTCTAAGCGATAGACTAAAATCCAAGTAACACTTAAAAGTTATATGGCCAGATTAATCCCTCTCTTGCCTTGTCATGTGGACAGCCACATATACACTTACCTACTTATCCACTTTCCCACTCAACCCATTTAATACAACCCACTGACCTCACCCCTGCCAGTCACCCAGCCCATCGATCCCTGCTATCCAGCCACTAACCCACGAATGCCACATACGAAGTTCACCCAGCAATGCTACTCAACTCATTTACTTCACCCTGAACCCACCCAGCCACCCAACCCAACCACCCACGTAGATCATCCCGACCACGCAATCGTCTCAGCGACCCTGAGGACCAACGATTCCCACTCACCCTGGCGACTCACATTGTCCACACATCCCAACAACCTATCTTGCCCACCGACCCCTACCACCTTCCCACTCTCGAATTCCACCCACCCTGGTCACCCAACAATGCCATTCATCTCATCCGTCCACACAACCCTCCCACCTCTCCCTGAGCACTCCCAGCCCACCTCACCCTGTCCATCCACCCATCCTGTCCACCCACTCCCACCGACCCACCCGCCCATCCACCCTTCTTACCCAACCCCATTCATTCCACCACCCCATTCACCCATTTGAACCCGATTTGTCCATCAAACTCATCCAAACCTAACTTACCGACCCCTCCCCGACCACCCACACATCCAGCCACCTACTCACCCAGTCCACCAAACGCATCCACTCACTAACTCAATCACTCCTACAACCCACCCAAAACCACTCCACACACCACGCCCAACAACTGCCCCCCCTCCTCCCCTCCACCATTACCACTGTCCACCCACCCTGGCTGTGCACCGAACTACCACAACCACCAACTGAACCTCATCAACTCCAAGCACCCAACCAACTTACACACACACACACACACACACACACACACGCAGAGAGAGAGAGAGAGAGAAACAAAACATGCATAAACAGACAGACAGAAACACTCACAAAGAGAGAGAGAGAGAGAGAGAGAGAGAGAGAGAGACTGACACAGTAAGAGCGCGTCCACACGTGTGCTCGAGCAAGTGCTGGCAACATATAAGCAACACAGTTATGACTATGCTGCAAACATGTTGGGAACAGCAGCGTCCAGATCATGTTGACAACATCATGATGAAGTCTCAACTGCCTGGTATGGATACACTTATCCCATCGCCTCTCCTGCAAGTGTTCGAAGCTGCACTGAAACATGTTTGCATACATCTGTCCAAATACTGCTTCAAACATGTTCCCGAACATGTTGCCTGCCGTGTTGCCAATATATGTTCGAGAGCACGTGTGGACTCACCCTAAGAGAAACAACACACACACACGCAGACGCAGGCCGCCAATGCTCCATACCCGGTCAACTTGGTCAGTGGCATTACCTAAATTAGTATCTTTATATGATTCAAGCTCTGTACCAGGTTAGATTAAATGGTGTTCTAGTAAAAAAAAAAAAAAAAGCAAGACTTGTTCAAACAGTAAAGAAATCAAAGTAGCACAAGAATCCCAGTGGGCAAATGTCACATTTTTCATGTGGAAAAGATGTGGACTTTTGATATCTAAAAAATGTGGATATCTGATCTTTTTTTATATGTTCGTTTCTCGAGTATTTACAGTAAGCACGTGTAATAGACGAGTTGAAAATCATGGGTAATACACAGTAATATCTGGTGGAATAAATCACATGCATGCAAATTAGGAAGGCTCTCTAGAAACCAAATGCATAAAAAAATATACATTCACTCCCTAACTCCAACAAGTTTTTCCTGTGCTGAATAAAGGTAATAATTTAGCCACAATAAATTGTCAAATTCATCAATCATCAAAGCATTGTTAGCTTATAAGTCGATTAACTCATACAGACTATAATTTATTCAGCTTGGGAAGAACTTGTAGGATCTGGGGGTAGAATGTAAATTAGTTTTATCCATATGATTTCTAGAGAGCCTTTCTAATTTAAGTCGTATAAACTAGTCTAATGATTGATAAAATAAACGGTCAAGATGCATCATAATCATCAACGGGTTACTTTTCAATAATGTGCAAACTATATAAATGTCCTGCAAGATTCATATACTGCATACAGTACTGTAACTACATCAGTATAGTTAAGGTATAGTTAATGGTGAACGGAACCCATGAAACTTGGTTTGACTTTAACGTGCAATACATCAATAGTCTGCACAAGATTGGACACTAATGAATATAGGTATGTTTAAAAAATAATACACAGAGTAGTTGTTTAATTTATATATTGTGTATTACAGAAAAATCATTCACATTGCTATCTTAAAGAGTTGATGAGGTGAAAAGCTTTGGATTCCACCTTCTGCAGAAGAGCTCTATGTGATAAAAAGAAAGTAATCAGAGAAATTAATTAAGGCAACTAATTAGGGAAAAAATTAAATGCCATAGGGGAACTTAACAGTATACTAAAGGTTAACAGGGGATCAGATAGGACGGTAAGGATAGCAGACAACCAACAACCATCTTCACATTCAGCAGAGTGTTCGTTTCAGTAGCCAGATCCATTGCTTCTCTTAGAGTAAAAAAAAAAAAAAAAAAACTACAAACAATCAGAAACCCTGGGAGCACTGTGAAAAACAAAACACTACTTAGGTGCTACCACCAAGAATAATAATGTACAATGTAGGTTCTGTGTGACAAATGGAGAAGCTGTCCACCATCCTCTTAAGGAGAATGCTGGCTGCGTGGTATGTGCAGTTCTATACATGTGGGAGAATTACAGTGTTAGATTATCTGAAAGAATAAAACATAGACATTAGTTTCAAGACAACAGTAAGTACAGTAAATCAGGGAAATTTTGTTTTTGTTTAGTACAGTCATAGTACAGTGGGGTCGCACAGTATGCGAGTTCACAGTACGCGAATCACATAGCATGCAATTGACCAAAAATAATAACCAAAAAACCTTCACTCCGCGAGTTTAGCCCCCAATACGCGAGGTAGAGGCAAGGAGTGGCCCAAAACTGCTATTTTCTCTGACTAAGCGACCCCCCTTCCCGCACAATGTGCCCATTGTGACTTAGAGGCTCTTGGGGAAGGTGCTCAAGAGGATTCCACAGTAAGATCTCGCCAATAACGACTTCGACAATAACGTTTTCGGCAATAACATTAAGTTAGAATAGAATCCAGTTTCTTTAATAATGTTTGGATTAACTTGACTGGCAGTTATTTCGTGAATGCTAAGTTGTTATACAGCAAATAAGTCCATAGCAAGGTAAGGAATGAAGCAGACAAACAAGGAGAGATGAAGGAAATTGCTGAAAATATGAGCAATAGCGAGGAGGAGATGGAGGATCCTCCCCTCACCACCTCCCCTGACTCGCCCGCCACCGTCCACTCCACCTCCACTCCCCCCCCCTCCGACTCACCAGCCGCCTCCACCTCCGAAGTCCCACCTGCTTCACCTGGCATACCTGCAGTCCCCACCACAATGACTGTTACTGCATTCTGGAAGAAATATAGCATTCGAAAGGCCGTAAGTTTCTTCATCAAAGCCTGGAATAATACAACACTGGCAATTGTTAAACACACGCGGTGCGGGGTGTGGTGCAGCAGGGGAACACTAAATGTGTTGCCGCACCTCGGAACCTCTGTTATTTACGTCCATCAGGCCCGTTGTCAACTGTTGTTAAAGTGACTGACTATATTTTTGTTATTGTAGCTATATATGCAGTATACAGTATGCCTGAAATATTTTCCTTTTATTATGTCTCTAACGTTCAAAAAATGTCAAGGTATGAGGGGGTACCGCCCATATGTAATTTTCCCATAAGATTATGTATTCACATTTCGCGATTTCAAAGTGCATGAGGACCAGGACCACCCATCCACTCTTGTACTGTGCGAGCCCACTGTATTTATTTTTTTTTTTCAGTATAGGTAAGAAATAACCCTTTTTTGCATGATTTAAGGAACAACTTCCACTGCAAACGAATCCTAAGGTCTGTAATTGGGTGAACTCATATTCGAAATAATATCCTTAAACTGGTACTAATATGTATATATATACAAAGTATTTTTTTTCTCTGGGGGGAGGATTTACTCATATTTTGATTTTAACTGACAATACAAGTACTTTCAACCGCAATTGATTACATACCTAACCCTGTCCTAACTCCCATTAAGGGGTTGAAGTCAAATGCGAGATGAAAACTGTAAAATCGAACAAATTATTTACTTTTAGTATTAACCTAACCTAGTCTAACCTAACCTAACCTGGCCTAATACCTGTGCATGGTTGAAGTCATATGATATTAAAAAAGGGAAATAAAACTGAATGAAGTGCTTTTTAACCTGTTAACTGTGGCATTAGGTTTGGTGGCTAATCCCCCCATGCACAAAAAAACAATTTTTTTTCCTCAAAAACAATTTTTGCTTTTGTAAATGAAAGTGTGCATGGAAAAGAACAGGAAACCAAATATGAGTTCATCATTTACCTAGTTTGGCCGTTGTATGCTATTAGTGGACACGGGTGAAAAATGTAGCATGCCTTTTTCAAACAAAATGAGCTTGATCATATGATGTACATTGCAGTCACACGCTATTCTTCATACGATGTACATAGCAGCTCTCGGGATAATTAATCTAATCTAACCTACCAAATCAGACCTAATCCAACAAAATTTACCCCCCAACCTAACCTGCATTAACTGTGAAAGCATCTTACCTAACCTAACCTGGCCTAATCCCTGTATGTGGTTGAAGTCATAAAAAAAAAAAGGCAATTAAAATCGAATGAAGTGCTTTTTAATCTAACCTAACCTACCAAATCAGACCTAATCCAACCAAACTTAAATCTCAATCTAACCTACATTAACTGTGAAAGCTCATAATTTGGGGGGCAGGGACGGGCGAAAGTCGCCTTCCCCAATCCGTGACTATACAGTGAGTTGTTACTGCACGAACAAAAACACCTAAAGGACATATTTGCGAGGAAAATGTCATATCTGAAACTCCTATTTGAGGAGTAAATATCATTGTAAAGGCCGAAATTCCCCTAGGGTGTGACTAAACAAAAACGTAATACTACCTAAATTAGCACTATATAGGCGCCTGACAGAATTAATGCCTAGCCTATAGGCTAGCCTAGGGCCCATACATCATGTGGATAGGCTAGGCTATTTAGACCGAGCCTGTGTGGTTGACCAGTTTATTTAAGGCTAATTTCTTCAACACACTACAGTCTTTATACCTAAAGCTTATATATGATTAACTTTTGATACTGAAAATTGATAGAGGACTTCAAAAGTCTTACCTTCCCTCAAAGATTGTGCCTTTGTAGGTATGGTAAATGTGGGGTTTGAACTTTGAATGTTTGTGCAAGGTTACCATTGAAAATACTCAAACTTCGCTATAGGTAGCAAGTTGGAATGGCAAAAGAGCCAGAATAATGCCAAAGATGTTAAAATATTAAAAATGTCCCAAATATCTATAACAATTATAGAACGGCATTAGATGTAAAAATTAAATATTTATACATGATCAAAGTCAATTCCTCTATATCTAGCAAGAAAGTATAGCTAAACTGTACGAGCATGGCAACACTGTATGAGCGTGTTGTTTATGTAATGCTGGAAATGTTATCTCCCCGGTTGACACCAGTGTAACGGTAGGCTTTTTTAATCCCACCGTCATTGTTCATCCCCACCACCGGTTGTCACCAGTGTAATGCTCGATATTTATACTCTTACGTGTTGTTGGCACTGATCAACTCATCCATGGATAATACAAGTGGTACTCGACTTAGTATAATAGAGGGTAAATATTTAAGAAAAGAAAGAATTGTGGTAGCGTTTGTAATTTTTGGCCGAGCTTAGATTTAATCAGTACCACAGGTGGTCGTCGTTCCCTCAGCGAAGGAATCTTGAATTGGAAGGGGAGTGAATTTGGCTTGAGAACATAATTTCCTTGATTAGGTACACCAATAAAGAAAAGGAAATGATATATACTTTACTCTACTTTAATAATTTGATGCTAGTTTCCACAAAACATTTTTAATTACATGACCCTTTTTAGTATGAGAGAAGATTGTACATGTTACCAGGGTTTTTTGGATGATCATTCCTCCAACATTATTACCAGGCGAAACAATTTGATACAAGCAATGTATGAAGTCATTGTATCATATTTTCTTTTTGTCAGTTTCTCTTGGGCTTGACAATAGCCTCAAGACAGGGACCTTTTTACGAGCATGGGTTATCTGTTCGGGCTGGCATAACCTCGAACCTATAAGAATGATTACTCGTGTTCATTTTCATTCATATAATATACTCTCATCAGGTAATTTTCTAGAATCCAATATCAATTCAGTACTATTTACAGTTCATAATCATCATTGCTATATAATCACTAAAAATGCATAATCACTCGGGTTTGTTTAGCCTCGAGGAGTAATTCAGAAAAAAAAAAACATAATCACTAAGAATTCGTAATCACTCGGGCTTGTTTAGCCTCGAGGTACTATTCAAACATTGTATAATCACTAAGAATACATAATCACTCGGGCTTGTTTAGCCTCGAGGTTCATTTAAAAAATTACATCATTGCTCACAGTCACTGAGTTCCCTTCCACGCTCCTAACTTCCTTAGTTACAAGAAAGAAAACGGTTAATGGTTTTGAATTTTGCTCTTCCGTTACCAGATTACATCACTTTCAAATTTCTATTTCTTATTTACAAAATAAAATTCACTTGATAGATCAATAATACTATTACATTTGGTTTATATAATAATTCATGGATAGTGTAATGTGTGTATGCTCAAGTCCTTGGACAATACTAGGGGAAAGCCTCATGTGCTCACTGACGTCGCCGGTGTCTGTGGGCTGAACAAACGTCCATTATATACGACGTCTGGGGCTCGAGTGTCACTACGTTAAACTTTTAACAATATTACTTCATATAGTCCATGACAAGTAAGGATTAAACAAAGAAAAAGAGGGGGAGGAAGAAGAAATGTGGACGGCTCACCTGAACAAACGTCCATTATATACGACGTCTGGGGCTCAAGTGAGCTCGTCGGGCGCTAGCGACGCCACTGCTAAATCAAATGAAGTGGTGTTTTTTAAATATGGTGGGTTTCAATTCTCTTTACAATTTATTTAGCAGTGTACCCATGACGCCAGGACTTTTGATTGAATTGGGGAAAATTTGGGATTTATTCCTTACTCAGTTTAGATACTGATTCTATCACTATCTCACTTTGAATCTGAGAGCAGCTCATGCCATCTAGTGACGGCCAAGACAAACGGGACCTTTAAATCCTCACAAATGACATTATTTAGGCCTTTTGGACGGTTAATCTTACATATTTGGGTTCTAGCAGCTTCATTAGTAAACATTTCACAACTAGGTTACGGAAAGAATTGTATATTCATCATTAATCTGTTTAAGGTTTAAACTCGGCGCCCAACAACGACAAGAAAAGGAAGGGGACAAGCTGCGCGCATCTGTTATTCATTACTCGACTTGACTGAGGAATTCCCATAGCTCAACATCCACAATTACATCACCCACTGCATAGATACAGAGATACATACATATAAAAAATAAAGTTAGCCCTACATTAATCATTAACATATGAATTACTACTTAGGGTAGGAACTTATAAACTAATATTCAGGTTACACCCTATCTAACTTAAAATTACAGTACTACTAAACACATACATGAATATCAAATGTGTGGCACTACACGGCTCCCACGTTCGGAAAACAAATTTTACCCAAGTCAATTTTCTATGACATGTGCATGGATGGAATGTTGTTACTCTTATAACTGCTATGAACACTTTGAATTGGAATGCTTTTCCCCACAGTCGGTGGCACCTGTCGGTCCACATTAAACACCTGATGCGTACCTCGGAAGGTCGCTTACTCACTACATTAGGAGGTATGATCACTCCTTACTCGAGATGTTATGAGGGAATTTATGCCCCAGTCAGCCTCAGGTTTTGGAGGATAGCTTGTCACTCACCTGAGCTCGACAGGGTCTCTCGAGAGTGAGATCACCACGGGAGGCGCTTCCTTACACTCTTCCATTCGCAATCACATTCACTCTGTCCTTTTGTTTCCAGCTCTCCGCCCGCAAGAGGTGAGCGCTCATTCTGTCCTGAAGACTCCACTACCTCACAAACCGTGCTAACTGTAAGGTGAGGGGATTAATTACTCCCCTCGAAGTAAGGCACTACCCGGTTCCAACAGGAACTCTTCTCTCTCTTCCTTTTTTACACCCGCTCCTCGGGGATGAGTCCACCCGTAACATAACTTTAAGCAGTTATGTTTCACAACATTCGTCACATGCACTTATCTACTTTTCTAACACTCCTCTATGAGCCTCCGAGGGGCATTCCTCACTCGCGGTGGTAATCGCTCATCTTCGGGCTCCGGGGCGAGCTCCTGTTGCAGCGGTTCTAAGAGCCATTCCTCGGTACCATAATATGGTTTTACCTTTTCAGCAGCCCTTTGTATTTTTTTTCCACTAAATACATTTTCAATGATATAAACACTTCCATCTAGCAGCACTTCAATCACTTTATACGGGCCGTCCCATTTGGCATTCAGTTTTCTACAGGTACCCGGCTGTATGGTCTCTTTTTTCGCCCACACCAAGCTATTGACTTCAACCTTCTGGGCTCTCCTCCGCCTGTTGGCCACCTCCCGGTATCGCCTAGTCATCCTTCGGTTTGTACTCTTTATGAGTGTGTGTGCTATTGCCAGATCGTCCTCCTCTGCATCCACCAAAGGCAATAAGGTACCAATGAGGCGAGGGGGATGGCGTGAGAAGAAGGCATAATAAGGTTGTTGTCCCGTGCTCGAGTGCACCGCTTGATTTATGACAGTTTGACACGATTGGAGTAGCTGAGGCCAACGCAATGGGTGTCCATTGCAGAGAGATGCTAGGATGCTTTTCATAGTCCGATGCATCCTTTCAGTGGTGGAATTTCCCTGGGGATGATAAGGGGTGACGTAGAACAAGTCCACCTGGTTCCTCCGGCAGAACTTCTTGAACTCTCCACTCGCGAACTCTCCGCCGTTGTCCAGCACGATACCTCGTGGCATCCCAAAGTCTGTGAAATATTGCCCAAGACAGTGTATGATGTGTTGTGTATGTTTATCCCTGAGGGGATAATATTTTACAAACCTACTATAATGATCTATCACAGTAAGGACATAGCGGTAACCCTGAGATCCAGCAACCATATCAGTCAAGTCAATCCCGATACGTTCCAATGCTTTGCTTACAGGCGGGAAACCTTTCCAAGGTTGCTGCAACCCAGTTTCACCTTTGAATCTCTGACAAGTGGGACACTGTTTCACATACTCGCATACATCTACCTTTAGATTTGACCAATAGAATAGTTCTTCGGCTTTCTTAATGGATTTTTTCTGACCTAGATGTCCTGAGATTTCATGAGCGTGTTTGATAGCTTCTCTAATGATTGACTTGGGAATCACCAAACAATATTGGATGCTACCATCATTTGTTTCACGGGCAAAATATAATAGTTCGTCAATCAATGCGAACTGGCTCAACATAGCTTTCGGTAGTCTTTTAGCAGGGAGCTTCTCACTACGCAAGTACTTAACTAACTCATCCCACATGGGTTCTTCTCGTTGCTTATCTCTCATCTCGTCTCGACTAAATCCAAACCAGTTGGTTTCTGACCGGTGGAATATCACTCTGACAGGTCTAGAAAATTGATCGGCGACTACATTATATTTACCCTTGACATACTGCACGTTGTAGTCGTACTCACGCATCTCGAGAATCCATCGGTTCATACGTGGGGATTTGGTTTTTCGCTTAAAAATGCTAGTAAGCGGTTGATGGTCTGTCAAGATAGTAAAGTGGGAACCCCACAAGTAATGGTGAAAATTGCGGCATGTGAGAACAACTGCCAATGCTTCTTTGTCTGTTGCAGAATATTTTCTCTCGCAAGGATTGAGCTTTTTGGAAAAGTAACCAATAGGCAAGTTGGAGTTGTCTGGTTGGATCTGACTTAATACGCCACCAATATGGGTGTTGCTCACGTCGGTGGTTACAATGAATGGTCGAGTTACGTTGGCTCTTACCAATACTGGCGCATTCACTAAGCTCGTCTTCAACTGATCAAAAGCGGATTGACACTCATCTGACCATTCGAATGCTACTCTGGATCTGGTTAAGTTAGTAAGGGGAGCTGCTATTTTTGCGAACGAAGGTACGTGTTTTCGGTAGAATCCGCACATTCCAAGGAATCTCCGGACTTCTTTTACTTTGGTGGGTCTTTTCATTTTGTTGATGGCCTCTATATTCTTTGGGTCCGGCGTACTCCCGGCCGCTGAGATTTGATGGCCAAGAAATGTTACTTCTTTTAACCCAAAGGTACATTTGCTTAAATTTAACTTGGCCCCATTCTGTGTGAGTAAAGTGAATAATTGCTGTAAGCGACTCAACAACATGGGGAAGTCATCAGCCCAAATTATCAAATCGTCCAAATAATTCTTTACCCAGCCTTGCTTCAACAATGGAGTAAGAATGTCCTGCATTCGTCGGGAAAATATGGCTGGTGAACATTTTAGTCCGAATGGTAAGCGCCTAAATCTGTAAAGTGTGACTCGATCACTGAATGTGGTTAAATCACGACTTTCCTCGTCCAGCATGATTTGAAAATATGCCTCACGCATATCAAGAGTCACATAGTAATTATGACCTGCGGCCTGCTCGACTAACTCTTCCAGTCTGGGCAGTGGATAGATATCCGTGGCTAGATGTTGATTCACGTGGCGATAATCTAAACACATGCGCTTGCTTCCGTCCGGCTTGTTAACTAATACAATAGGAGATAACCAGGCAGCTGTTGATCTTTCAATAATTTCTCTCTCTTCCATGTCTTGCAACATTTCAGCGATCACCTGTTTAGCTTGTTCTGGGTATCGGTAGATCGGTCCATGGCTGGGCTGTGGATCTGCTACTTTAATGTGAACAGGGGGACCGCTGATGGTTCCTTGTTCTCCTTTTTCCAAAATGAAGAGGGGATCGTGTTGCAGAATTACGTTAGCTAATTCTTCTTGTTGAGCTGAATCTAAGTGTGGCCATGTCTGTTTGTCAATTAGCTTTCGGAGTCGTTGAACACGAGTTCCGCTTTCATCTGTTTGATCACTCGTAGGGATCAGATCATTATGAATTTTGGTAACTGAGTTGACTGTACTTACAGGAGGATCGTCAATGATTTCATATGAGCCTAGAATGGTACCTATCCGAAACAGTTTATCTTGTTTGGCTCTATTATTGAGGGGCAAATAGACTAGGCCCTCTGAATTCACCTGTAATAATTAAGAGTGACTATTATGACTGAAACGTGCTTGTGGGTAAAACAGTAAAGTGGTTTTAGGCTCCTCACTCACTGGCACGGCAATGAATTTGGTTTGATATGGGGTGAGTCTCTCTACTGTTACAAGATTAATTTGCTTCAACTGTTGAGGATTCCTGACGGCTCTGATAGGTGTGGCCTGGACTCGCTCAACTTTTTCATTTCGCCGCGGAACATAGTTCACGACGTACGGGGCTCCTCCCCACATTAGCGATCGTTGCGCACCATTCCAGATCAACGGAGATTGTCCGAGGACATCACATCCCAACAACATTTCAGTAGTCAAGTAGGCGTTCGGAACGACTGGACACCACTGTTGATGAACTTTCTCATCTCCCACTCTGATATCTACTTTGACCATACCCAGGATACGGAGTGGCGCTCCTGTGACTCCCTGTAATCTCGGTGGATTTCTCCTCGTGTTTATTTCTGTTCCTAACCGCTTCGCGGTGGCCTCTTTAAGTAAGGTATATCCACTCCCTGTGTCAACAACAGTTTCCACTATTTTATTATTCATGCTGACACTTATTGTGGGCGATGTTATACCTGCGGTTAGTCAAATAGCCTGATGGGGGAACTTTGTTTGAGTGGCAGTCTGCCTCGCATTTGGACTGGGTGGGTGAAATCTGTTATTGCTCCGCGTCGCTGCGCTGCGGTTTATGCGCCCTGGGCAATCATTACTGCCTCTACGACATCCCAACCTACGGCAATCAAAACAGTGGCCTGGTGGTGGTTTGGCCCAACATTCTTGCAACGTGTGTGAACTCTTCAGACAATGACTACAGTATTTTCGCCTCTGTGTTACAGGAGTAGATTGTTTTTGATTGAGTTGTTCTAAATTTTTCAAATCCCTTAATTGAGCTTTCAATTCAGTCACTTCCTTGTCTGACTAGGATTGACAGTTATCATGGGATGGTCTTGGTGGATTATCAACTACATTGGTATCTGAGGGATGTTCACTTTTATTGTCTCTATCCGGCATTGCATTAACTCTGGTGGTATACCTCTCTTCGAGAAGCTGCCTTTCATTTTCGATCCTGTCAATGAATTTACGGAGTGGATATCCGTCATCAAGGTAACCTTCCAATTTTTCCCTAGACTCGAGCGGAAGACCATACCACAGTTTCTTCTTGATCCGTTTATCTCGCGAGGGAAACTTTTCTTTCGGGAACTTTGTTTCGAGAGCCGCATGCTTACACATGAACCTATGTACAAACGCCTGGGGTGATTCCTCCCAGTCATAGGTCATGTTCTCTAACTCTTGCCAAGCTCGATCTACACTCAGCTCGATGGCAAACTCCGCATTCAAGAATTTTTTAAGCTCGGGCCATGACAGTGCAAAATGCTTCTTTTGATAATTATGAATAAAAGTGGCCAATTCAGAACCCATTCGACTCTTGGCAACCTGGATTCTGGTTGCGTTGCTGGTATGAGTTTGTTCCACCGTCTCACAAAACATTTCGAGGCGAGATGTAGCTTCTATCCCTTGCAGCTGATTTAATTCCAAAATTGGGATATCGCGCGGTTTTGTGAGAAAGTGATGTGAACTCATAGTGTGTGAACAAGGGGTCGAGTGTGAAAGCAGCGTTCTGTTAGTAGTACCAAACTGTTCCTCAGCCTCATCCAATTGAATGGTTACATGATCTCTCCCTACTTGTGACGGACGATCAACTTCCGGCTGTGTCTGAGCAAACGACTGTCCATACAGAGACATGGTGACCCTAATGTACTATTCTTACTCACAAAAAAAGAGGAAATTAAATTTTGAAATGTCTCTTTACCTTTAAGTAGGTCTGATCACTTCCCTCGTCATTTTAGGACTCGATAACGTCTGACAAATTTGGCATCTACTTGACTATCCTCACCGCTTCACCACTCCAGTGTACTCCATCCGCCAGGTTATAACTATAGTAAGCCTTGTTAAATTGCAGGTTCTTATTCGGTAAGTTTCGACCGAATTTTCATTGATCGAGTTCCTTACTGTGTTGTCACCAGTGTAATAGGATATTTGCTCTCTGGTACACTGTTGGTTCTACCTGACAAACAATCACCCATGGATAATGGCATTGTTTCTCGAGCTACCTAGTAACATTCTTTATTCTATGGAAAATCTCTTGTAGCGTTGGTAATTTGATTAATATCATTACTTCCAATCCATAAAAATATAAGGTCACATTCCCTCAGCCAATATTGAATTTAACCGAGAGTCCTGAAAGAAATTCTTAACCTTGGCTTGAAAATTCTGATTTCTACGTCCTGCACATAGAGTTGCGGAGGTACACCAATAAAGAAAAGGAAATGCTACCCTTAACTTTACTCTACTTTAATGCTCTTCACTTCCCTTCACTTTCTCACCAACGCCACTAATTTTTAATTACGATGACCCTTTTGCCACCAGTATGAGAGAAGATATGTACATGTTACCTGTTGTTGGCACTGATCAACTCCTCCATGGATAATACAAGTGGTACTCGACTTAGTATAGTAGATGGTAAATATTTATGAAAAGAATGTATGAAGTCATGGTAGCGTTTGTAGTTTTTGGCCGAGTTTACTCTTAGGGCTCGACAATAGCCTCAAGACAAGGAATCTTGAATTGAAAGGGGAGTGAATTTGGCTTCGGGCTGGCATAACCTTGATTAGGTACACCAATAAAGAAAAGAAAATGATATATACTTTACTCTACTTTAATAACTTGATGCTAATTTCTAAAACATTTTTAATTACATGACCCTTTTTAGTATGAGAGAAATTGTACATGTTACCAGGGTTTTGGATGATCATTCCTCAACATTATTACCAGGCGAAACAATTTGATACATTCATATGGAGTCATTGTATCATACTTTCTTTTTGTCAGTTACTCTTGGGCTCGACAATAGCCTTAAGACAGGGACTTTTTTACGAGCATAATTTATCTTTTCGGGCTTGTTTAGCCTCGAACCAATAAGAATGATTACTCGTGTTCATTTTCATCCATATAATATACTCTCATCATGTTATTCTCTAGAATCCAATATCAGTTCAGTACTATTTACAGTTCATAATCATCATTGCTATATAATCACTAAAAATGCATAATCACTCGGCCTTGTTTAGCCTCGAGGAATAATTCAGGAAAAACATAATCACTAAGAATTCGTAATCACTCGAGCTTGTTTAGCCTCGAGGTACTATTCAAACACTGTATAATCACTAAGAATACATAATCACTAAGAATTCGTAATCACTCGAGCTTGTTTAGCCTCGAGGTACTATTCTGACACTGTATAATCACTAAGAATACATAATCACTAAGTTCCCTTCCACGCTCCTAACTTCCTAACCTTAGTTACAAGAAAGAAAACGGTTAATGGTTTTGAATTTCGCTCTTCCGTTACCAGATTACATCACTTCCAAATTTCTATTTCTTATTTACAAAAAAATAAATTTCACTTGATAGATCAATAATACTTACAATTACATTTGGTTTATATAATAATTCATGGATAGTGTAATGTGTGTACGCTCTAGTCTTTGGGACAATACTATGGGAAAGCCCTATGCTCACACTGACGTCGCCGCCGGTGTCTGTGGACTGAACAAACGTCCATTATATACGACGTCTGGGGCTCGAGTCACTACGTTAAACTTTCAACAATATTACTTCATATAGTCCATGACAAGTAAGGATTAAACAAAGAAAAAGAGGGGGAGGAAGAAGAAATGTGGACGGCTCACCTGAACAAACGTCCATTATATACGACGTCTGGGGCTCGAGTGAGCTCGTCGGGCACGCTAGCGACGCCACTGCTAAGTCAAATGAGGTGGTGTTTTTGAAATATGGTGGGTTTCAATTCTCTTTACAATTTATTTAGCAGTGTACCCATGACGCCAGGACTTTTGATTGAATTGGGGAAAATTTGGGATTTATTCCTTACTCAATTTAGATACTGATTCTATCACTATCTCACTTTGAATCTGAGAGCAGCTCATGCCATCTAGTGACGGCCAAGACAAACGGGACCTTTAAATCCTCACAAATGACATTATTTAGGCCTTTTGGACTGTTAATCTTACATATTTGGGTTCTAGCAGCTTCATTAGCAAACATTTCACAACTAGGTTACGGAAAGAATTGTATATTCATCATTATTCTGTTTAAGGTTTAAACTCGGCGCCCAACAACGATGCACAAAGGAAGGGGACAAGCTGCGCGCATCTGTTATCCATTACTCGACTTGACTGAGGAATTCCCATAGCTCAACATCCACAATTACATCACCCACTGCATAGATACAGAGATACATACATATAAAAAATAAAGTTAGCCCTACATTAATCATTAACATATGAATTACTACTTAGGATAGGAACTTATAAACTAATATTCAGGTTACACCCTATCTAACTTAAAATTACAGTACTACTAAACACATACATGAATATCAAATGTGTGGCACTACACGGCTCCCACGTTCGGAAAACAAATTTTACCCAAGTCAATTTTCTATGACATGTGCATGGATGGAATGTTGTTACTCTTATAACTGCTATGAACACTTTGAATTTGGAATACTTTTCCCCACAATCGGTGGCACCTGTCGGTCCACATTAAACACCTGATGCGTACCTCGGAAGGTCGCTTACTCACTACATTAGGAGGTATGATCACTCCTTACTCGAGATGTTATGAGGGAATTTATGCCCCAGTCAGCCTCAGGTTTTGGAGGATAGCTTGTCACTCACCTGAGCTCGACAGGGTCTCTCGAGATTGAGATCACCACGGGAGGCGCTTCCTTACACTCTTCCATTCGCAATCACATTCACTCTGTCCTTTCGTTTCCAGCTTTCCGCCCGCAAGAGGTGAGCGCTCATTCTGTCCTGAAGACTCCACTACCTCACAAACCGTGCTAACTGTAAGGTGAGGGGATTGATCACTCCCCTCGAAGTAAGGCACTTCCTGGTTCCAACAGGAACTCTTCTCTCTCTTCCTTTTTTACACCCTTTCCTCGGGGAAGAGTCCATCCGGAACATAACTTTAAGCAGTTATGTTTCACAACATTCGTCACATGCACTTATCTACTTTTCTAACACTCCTCTATGAGCCTCCGAGGGGCATTCCTCACTCGCGGTGGTAATCGCTCATCTTCGGGCTCCGGGGCGAGCTCCTGTTGCAGCGGTTCTAAGAGCCATTCCTCGGTACCGTAATATGGTTTTACCTTTTCAGCAGCCCTTTGTATTTTTTTTTCCACTAAATACATTTTCAATGATATAAACACTTCCATCTAGCAGCACTTCAATCACTTTATACGGGCCGTCCCATTTGGCATTCAGTTTTCTACAGGTACCCGGCTGTATGGTCTCTTTTCACCCACACCAGGCTATTGACTTCAATCTTCTGGGCTCTCCTCCGCCTGTTGGCCACCTCCCGGTATCACCTAGTCATCCGTTGGTTTGTATCCTTTATGAGTGTGTGTGCTATTGCCAGATCGTCCTCCTCTGCATCCACGGAAGGCAATAAGGTACCAATGAGGCGAGGGGGATGGCGTGAGAAGAAGGCGTAATAAGGTTGTTGTCCCGTGCTCGAGTGCACCGCTTGATTTATGACGGTTTGACATGATTGGAGCAGCTGAGGCCAACGCAATGGGTGTCCATTGCAGAGAGATGCTAGGATGCTTTTCATAGTCCGATGCATCCTTTCAGTGGTGGAATTTCCCTGGGGATGATAAGGGGTGACGTAGAACAAGTCCACCTGGTTCCTCCGGCAGAACTTCTTGAACTCTCCACTCGTGAACTCTCCGCCGTTGTCCAGCACGATACCTCGTGGCGTCCCAAAGTCGGTGAAGTATTGCCCAAGACAGTGTATGATGTGTTGTGTATGTTTATCCCTGATGGGATAATATTTTACAAACCTACTATAATGATCTATCACAGTAAGGACATAGCGGTAACCCTGAGATCCAGCAACCATATCAGTCAAGTCAATCCCGATACGTTCCAATGGTTTGCTTACAGGCGGGAAACCTTTCCAAGGTTGCTGCAACCCAGTTTCACCTTTGAATCTCTGACAAGTGGGACACTGTTTCACATACTCGCATACATCTACCTTTAGATTTGGCCAATAGAATAGTTCTTCGGCTTTCTTAATGGATTTTTTCTGACCTAGATGTCCTGAGATTTCATGAGCGTGTTTGATAGCTTCTTTAATGATTGACTTAGGAATCACCAAACAATATTGGATGCTACCATCATTTGTTTCACGGGCAAAATATAATAGTTCGTCAATCAATGCGAACTGGCTCAACATAGCTTTCGGTAGTCTTTTAGCAGGGAGCTTCTCACTACGCAAGTACTTAACTAACTCATCCCACATGGGTTCTTCTCGTTGCTTATCTCTCATCTCGTCTCGACTAAATCCAAGCCAGTTGGTTTCTGACTGGTGGAATATCACTCTGACAGGTCTAGAAAGTTGATCAGCGACTACATTATATTTACCCTTGACGTACTGCACGTTGTAGTCGTACTCACGCATCTCGAGAATCCATCGGTTCATACGTGGGGATTTGGTTTTTCGCTTAAAAATGCTAGTAAGCGGTTGATGGTCTGTCAAGATAGTAAAGTGGGAACCCCACAAGTAATGGTGAAAGTTGCGGCATGTGAGAACGACTGCCAATGCTTCTTTGTCTGTTGCGGAATATTTTCTCTCGCAAGGATTGAGCTTTTTGGAAAAGTAACCAATAGGCAAGTTGGAGTTGTCTGGTTGGATCTGACTTAATACGCCACCAATATGGGTGTTGCTCGCGTCGGTGGTTACAATGAATGGTCGAGTCACGTTGGCTCTTACCAATACTGGCGCATTCACTAAGCTCGTCTTCAATTGATCAAAAGCGGATTGACACTCATCTGACCATTCGAATGCTACTCTGGATCTGGTTAAGTTAGTAAGGGGAGCTGCTATTTTTGCGAACGAAGGTACGTGTTTTCGGTAGAACCCGCACATTCCAAGGAATCTCCGGACTTCTTTTACTTTCGTGGGTCTTTTCATTTTGTTGATAGCCTCTATGCTCTTTGGGTCTGGCATACTCCCAGCTGCTGAGATTTTATGGCCAAGAAAGGTTACTTCTTTTAACCCAAAGGTACATTTGCTTAAATTTAACTTGGCCCCATTCTGTGTGAGTAAAGTGAATAATTACTGTAAGCGACTCAACAACATGGGGAAGTCATTAGCCCAAATTATCAAATCGTCCAAATAATTCTTTACCCAGCCTTGCTTCAACAATGGAGTAAGAATGTCCTGCATTCGTCGGGAAAATATGGCTGGTGAACATTTTAGTCCGAATGGTAAGCGCCTAAATCTGTAAAGTGTGACTCCATCACTGAATGTGGTTAAATCACGACTTTCCTCGTCCAACATGATTTGAAAATATGCCTCACGCATATCAAGAGTCACATATAGTAATTATGACCTGCGGCCTGCTCGACTAACTCTTCCAGTCTGGGCAGTGGATAGATATCCGTGGCTAGATGTTGATTCACGTGGCGATAATCTAAACACATGCGCTTGCTGCCGTCCGGCTTGTTAACTAATACAATAGGAGATAACCAGGCAGCTGTTGATCTTTCAATAATTTCTCTCTCTTCCATGTCTTGCAACATTTCAGCGATCACCTGTTTAGCTTGTTCAGGGTATCGATAGATCGGTCCACGGCTGGGCTGTGGATCTGCTACTTTAATGTGAACGGAGGGACCGCTGATGGTTCCTAGTTCTCCTTTTTCCAAAATGAAGAGAGGATCGTGTTGCAGAATTACGTTAGCTAATTCTTCTTGTTGAGCTGAATCTAAGTGTGGCCATGTCTGTTCGTCAATTAGCTTTCGGAGTCGTTGAACACGAGTTCCACTTTCATCTGTTCGATCACTGGTAGGGATCAGGTCATTATGAATTTTGGTAACTGAGTTGACTGTACTTACAGGAGGGTCGTCAATGATTTCATATGAGCCTAGAATGGTACCTATCCGAAACAGTTTATCTTGTTTGGCTCTATTATTGAGGGGCAAATAGACTAGGCCCTCTGAATTCACCTGTAATAAGTAAGGGTGACTATTATGACTGAAACGTGCTTGTGGGTAAAACAGTAAAGTGGTTTTAGGCTCCTCACTCACTGGCACGGCAATGAATTTGGTTTGATATGGGGTGAGTCTCTCTACTGTTACAAGATTAATTTGCTTCAACTGTTGAGGGTTCCTGACGGCTCTGATAGGTGTGGCCTGGACTCGCTCAACTTTTCCTTTTCGCCGCGGAACATAGTTCACGACGTACGGGGCTCCTCCCCACATTAGCGCTCGTTGTGCACCATTCCAGATCAACGGAGATTGTCCAAGGACATCACATCCCAACAACATTTCAGTAGTCAAGTAGGCGTTCGGAACGACTGGACACCACTGTTGATGAACTTTCTCATCTCCCACTCTGATATCTACTTTGACCATACCCAGGATACGGAGTGGCGCTCCTGTGACTCCCTGTAATCTCGGTGGATTTCTCCTCGTGTTTATTTCTGTTCCTAACCGCTTCGCGGTGGCCTCTTTAAGTAAGGTATATCCACTCCCTGTGTCAACAACAGTTTCCAACTATTTTATTATTCACGTTGACACTTATTGTGGGCGATGTTATACCTGCGGTTAGTCAAATAGCCTGATGGGGGAACTTTGTTTGAGTGGTGGTCTGCCTCGCATTTGGACTAGGTGGGTGCAATCTGTTATTGCCCCGCATCGCTGCGCTGCGGTTTATGCGCCCTGGGCAATCATTACTGCCTCTACGACATCCCAACCTACGGCAATCAAAACAGTGGCCTGGTGGTGGTTTGGCCCAACATTCTTGCAACGTGTGTGAACTCTTCAGACAAAGACTACAGTATTTGCGCCTTGGTGTTACAGTAGATTGTTTTTGATTGAATTGTTCTGAATTTGTTTTCAAATCCCTTAATTGAGCTCTCAATTCAGTCACTTCCTTGTCTGACTCGGCTTGGCAGTTATCATGGGATGGTCTTGGTGGATTATCAACTACATTGGTATCTGAGGGATTTTCACTTTTATTGTCTCTATCCGGCATTGCATTAACTCTGGTGGTATACCTCTCTTCGAGAAGCTGCCTTTCATTTTCGATCCTGTCAATGAATTTACGGAGTGGATATCCGTCATCAAGGTAACCTTCCAATTTTTCCCTAGACTCAAGCGGAAGACCATACCACAGTTTCTTCTTGATCCGTTTATCTCGCGAGGGAAACTTTTCTTTCGGGAACTTTGTTTCGAGAGCCGCATGCTTACACATGAACCTATGTACAAACGCCTGGGGTGATTCCTCCCAGTCATAGGTCATGTTCTCTAACTCTTGCCAAGCTCGATCTACACTCAGCTCGATGGCAAACTCCGCATTCAAGAATTTTTTATGCTCGGATCATGACAGTGCAAAATGCTTCTTTTGATAATTATGAATAAAAGTGGCCAATTCAGAACCCATTCGACTCTTGGCAACCTGGATTCTAGTTGCGTTGCTAGTATGAGTTTGTTCCACCGCCTCACAAAACATTTCGAGGCGAGATGTAGCTTCTATCCCTTGCAGCTGATTTAATTCCAAAATTGGGATATCGCGCGGTTTTGTGAGAAAGTGATGTGAACTCATAATGTGTGAACAAGGGGTCGAGTGTGAAAGCAGCGTTCTGTTAGTAGCACCGAACTGTTCCTCAGCCTCATCCAATTGAATGGTTACATGATCTCTCCCTACTTGTGACGGACGATCAGCTTCCGGCTGTGTCTGAGCAAACAACTGTCCATACAGAGACATGGTGACCCTAATGTACTATTCTTACTCACAAAAAAGAGGAAATTAAATCTGAAATATTGTCTCTCTTTACTTTAAGTAGGTCTAATCACTTCCATCATCTCTGTAGGACTCAATGACTCTGACAAATTTGGCATCTACTTGCTCTCTCACTTCACCACTCCAGTGTATTCCGTCCGCCAGGTTATAACTATAGTAAGCCTTGTTGAATTGCAGGTTCTTATTTGGTAATTTTCGACGAATTTTCTTATTGATCGAGTTCCTTACTGTGTTATAATTCTCAGATGAAATAGGAGGATTTGCTCCCTGGTACACTCTTGGTTCTACCTGACAAACAATCACCGTGGCATGGCATTGTTCCTCCAGCTCCCTGGTAACATTCTTTATTCTATGGACAATCTCTTGGGGGTGGTATTTTCATCAATGTCATCACTTCCAATCCACAAAAATATAAGATCACATTCCCACTTCAATACTGAATTTAGTCGAGAATCCTGAAAGAAATTTTTAACCTTGCCTCCGCTTGCTCGAAAAATTCTGATTTCTACGTCCTGCACATCGAGTTGCGGAGGTATTTGGGAATGACCGACCAATGCCACCCTTAACATCCTCTCTACTTTTTTTTTTCGCTTCGCTACCCTTCACTTTCTCACCAACGCCACTACTTTGGGAACGATGAGTATCCCACCGCTATTGCCACCAGTGTAACGCTGAAATGTTATCCCACCGATATTCACCAGTGTAACGATCGATATTTATATTCTTACCTGTTGCTGGCACTGATCAACTCATCCATGGATAGTACAAGTGGTACTCGACTTAGTATAGTAGATGGTAAATATTTATGAAAAGAATGAATTGTGGTAGCGTTTGTAGTTTTTGGCCGAGTTTAGATTTTAGTCAGTACCTCAGGTGGTCGTCGTTCCCTCAGCGAAGGAATCTTGAATTGGAAGGGGAGTGAATTTGGCTTGAGGACATAATTTCCTTGATTAGGTACACCAATAAAGAACAGAAAATGATATATACTTTACTCTACTTTAATAACTTGATGCTAGTTTCCACAAAACATTTCTTTATTACATGACCCTTTTTAGTATGGGAGAAGATTGTAAATGTTACCAAGGCTTTTGGATGATCATTCCTCCAACATTATTACCAGGCGAAACAATTTGATACACTCGAGCGATGTATGAAGTCATTGTACTTTACTTTTTTTTTTTGTCCGTTACTCTTGGGCTCAACAATAGCCTCAAGACAGGGACACTTTTACGGATATGATTTATCTGTTCGGGCTGGCATAGCCTCGAATCAATAAGAATGATTACTCGTGTTCATCTTTCACCCATATAATATATTCTCATCATATAATTTTCTCGGTTCTCACATCAAATCAGTACTATTTACGTTTCACCATCATCATTGCTATATAATCACTAGAAATGCATAATCACTCGGGCCTGTCTAGCCTCGAGGAATAATTCAGGAAAAAAAAAAAAAACATAATCACTAAGAATTCGTAATCACTCGAGCTTGTTTAGCCTCGAGGTACTATTCAAACACTGTATAATCACTAAGAATACATAATCACTAAGAACACCTAATCACTCGGGCTTGTTTAGCCTCGAGGTACTATTCTGACACTGTATAATCATTATTGTTCACAATCAGTAAGTTCCCTTCCACGCTCCTGATTATAATTTTTTCTAATAAACTAATTTTAAAGAAAGAGAACAGTTAATGGTTTTGAATTTTCCTCTTCCGTTACCAGATTACATCACTTCCAAATTTCTATTTCTTATTTACAAAAAAAACGTTCACTTGATAGAATCATTAATAACACATCAATTACATTCGGTTTATATAATAATTCATGAGTGCTGTAAGTGTAAGTGTAAAAGTCTATGGGACAATACTATGGGAATAATGGCGTGCTCCCACTGACGTCGCCGGTGTCTGTGGACTGAACAAACGTCTGTTATATACGACGTCTGGGCAGCAAGTCACTACGTTAAACTTTCAACAATATTACTTCATATAGTCCATAATAAGTAAGGATTAAACAAAGAAAAAGAGGGGGAGGAAGAAGAAATGTGGACGACTCACCTGAACGAACGTCTGTTATATACGATGTCTGGGCAGCAAGTGGGGCCTCGTCGGGCACGCTAGCGACGCCACTGCTCAAGTCAAATGAGGTGGTGTTTTTGAAATATAGTGGGTTTCAATTCTCTTTACAATTTATTTAGCTGTGTACCCATGACGCCAGGACTTTTGATTGAATTTTGTAAAATTTGGGATTTATTACTTACTTAATTTAGATACTGATTCTATCACTATCTAAATTTGAATCTGAAAGCAGCTCATGCCATCTAGTGACAGTCAAGACAAATGGGACCTTTAAATCCTCACAAATGACATTATTTAGGCCTTTTGGACGGTTAATCTTACATATTTGGGTTCTAGCAGCTTCATTAGTAAACATTTCACAACTAGGTTACGGAAAGAATTGTATATTCATCATTACTCTGTTTAAGGTTTAAACTCGGCGCCCAACAACGACGCACAAAGGGAGGGGACAAGCTGCGCGCATCTGTTATTCATTACTCGACTTGACTGAGGAATTCCCATAGCTCAACATCCACAATTACATCACCCACTGCATAGATACAGAGATACATACATATAAAAAATAAAGTTAGCCCTACATTAATCATTAACATATGAATTACTACTTAGGGTAGGAACTTATAAACTAATATTCAGGTTACACCCTATCTAACTTAAAATTACAGTACTACTAAACACATACATGAATATCAAATGTGTGGCACTACACGGCTCCCACGTTCGGAAAACAAATTTTACCCAAGTCAGTTTTCTATGACATGTGCATGGATGGAATGTTGTTACTCTTATAACTGCTATGAACACTTTGAATTTGGAATACTTTTCCCAACAATCGGCGGCACCTGTCGGTCCACATTAAACACCTGATGCGTACCTCGGAAGGTCGCTTACTCACTACATTAGGAGGTATGATCACTCCTTACTCGAGATGTTATGAGGGAATTTATGCCCCAGTCAGCCTCAGGTTTTGGAGGATAGCTTGTCACTCACCTGAGCTCGACAGGGTCTCTCGAGATTGAGATCACCACGGGAGGCGCTTCCTTACACTCTTCCATTCGCAGTCACATTCACTCTGTCCTTTCGTTTCCAGCTTTCCGCCCGCAAGAGGTGAGCGCTCATTCTGTCCTGAAGACTCCACTACCTCACAAACCGTGCTAACTGTAAGGTGAGGGGATTAGCTACTCCCCTCGAAGTAAGGCACTTCCCGGTTCCAACAGGAACTCTTATCTCTTTTCCATTTTACACCCTCTCCTCGGGGATGAGTCCACCCGGAACATAACTTTAAGCAGTTATGTTTTCACAACATTCGTCACATGCACTTGTCTACTTTTCTAACACTCCTCTATGAGCCTCCGAGGGGCAATCCTCACTCGCGGTGGTAATCGCTCATCTTCGGGCTCCGGGCGAGCTCCTGTTGCAACGGTTCTAAGAGCCATTCCTCGGTACCGTAATATGGTTTTACCTTTTCAGCAGCCCTTTGTATTTTTTTTTCCACTAAATACATTTTCAATGATATAAACACTTCCATCTAGCAGTACTTCAATCACTTTATACGGGCCATCCCATTTGGCATTCAGTTTTCTACAGGTACCCGGCTGTATGGTCTCTTTTCGCCCACACCAAGCTATTGATTCCAACCTTCTACGCTCTCCTCCGCCTGTTGGCCACCTCTCGGTATCGCCTAGTCATTCGTTGGGTCGTATCCTTTATGAGAGTGTGTGCTATCGCCAGGTCGTCCTCCTCTGCATCCACAGAAGGCAATAAGGTACCAATGAGGCGAGGGGATGGCGTGAGAAGAAGGCATAATAAGGTTGTTGTCCCGTGCTCGAGTGCACCGCTTGATTTATAACGGTTTGACACGATTGAAGCAGCTGAGGCCAACGTAAGGGGTGTCCATTGCAGAGAGACGCTAGGATGCTTTTCATAGTCCGATGCATCCTTTCAGTGGTGGAATTTCCCTGGGGATGATAAGGGGTAACGTAGAACAAGTCCACCTGGTTCCTCCGGCCAGAACTTCTTGAACTCTCCACTCGTGAACTCTCCGCCGTTGTCCAGCACGATACCTCGTGGCGTCCCAAAGTCGGTGAAGTATTGCCCAAGACAGTGTATGATGTGTTGTGTATATTTATCCCTGATGGCATAATATTTCACAAACCTACTATAATGATCTATCACAGTAAGGACATAGCGGTAACCCTGAGATCCAGCAACCATATCAGTCAAGTCAATCCCGATACGTTCCAATGGTTTGCTTACAGACGGGAAACCTTTCCGAGGTTGCTGCAACCCAGTTTCACCTTTGAATCTCTAACAAGTGGGACACTGTTTCACATACTCGCATACGTCTACCTTTAGATTTGGCCAATAGAATAGTTCTTCAGCTTTCTTAATAGATTTTTTCTGACCTAGATGTCCTGAGGTTTCATGAGCGTGTTTGATAGCTTCTCTACTGATTGACTTAGGAATCACCAAACAATATTGGATGCTACCATCACTTGTTTCACGGGCAAAATATAATAGTTCATCAATCAATGCAAACTGGCTCAACATAGCTTTCGGTAGTCTTTTAGCAGGGAGCTTCTCACTACGCAAGTACTTAACTAACTCATCCCACATGGGTTCTTCTCGTTGCTTAGCTCTCATCTCGTCTCGACTAAATCCAAGCCAGTTGGTTTCTGACTGGTGGAATATCACTCTGACAGGTCTAGATAGTTGATCAGCGACTACATTATATTTACCCTTGACATACTGCACGTTGTAGTCGTACTCACGCATCTCGAGAATCCATCTGTTCATACGTGGGGATTTGGTTTTTCGCTTAAATATACTAGTAAGCGGTTGATGATCTGTCAAGATAGTAAAATGAGAACCCCACAAGTAATGGTGATAGTTGCGGCATGTGAGAACAACTGCCAATGCTTCTT
>NW_027645124.1:0-4995 GCF_032717465.1 Coenobita brevimanus | reverse complement strand
TGTCTGTTGCGGAATATTTTCTCTCGCAAGGATTGAGCTTTTTGGAAAAGTAACCAATTGGCAAGTTGGAGTTATCTGGTTGGATCTGACTCAATACGCCACCAATATGAGTGTTGCTCGCGTCGGTGGTTACAATGAATGGTCGAGTCACGTTGGCTCTTACCAATACTGGCGCATTCACTAAGCTCGACTTCAATTGATCAAAAGCAGATTGACACTCATCTGACCATTCGAATGCTATTCTGGATCTGGTTAAGTTAGTTAGGGGAGCTGCTATTTTTGCGAACGAAGGTACGTGTTTACGGTAGAATCCGCACATTCCAAGGAATCTCCGGACTTCTTTTACTTTGGTGGGTCTTTTCATTTTGTTGATAGCCTCTATGTTTTTTGGGTCCGGCGTACTCCCGGCTGCTGAGATTTTATGGCCAAGAAAGGTCACTTCTTTTAACCCAAAGGTACATTTACTTAAATTTAACTTGGCCCCATTCTGTGAGAGTAAAGTGAATAGTTGCTGTAAGCGACTCAACAACATGGAGAAGTCATCAGCCCAGATTATCAAATCATCTAAATAATTCTTTACCCATCCTTGCTTCAGCAATGGAGTAAGAATGTCCTGCATTCGTCGGGAAAATATGGCTGGTGAACATTTTAGTCCGAATGGTAAGCGCCTAAATCGGTAAAGTGTGACTCCATCACTGAATGTGGTTAAATCACGACTTTCCTCGTCCAACATGATTTGAAAATACGCCTCACGCATATCAAGAGTCACGTAGTATTTATGACCTGCAGCCTGCTCGACTAACTCTTCCAGTCTGGGCAGTGGATAGATATCCGTGGCTAGGTGTTGATTCACGTGACGATAATCTAAACACATGCGCTTGCTGCCGTCCGGCTTGTTAACTAATACAATAGGAGATAACCAGGCAGCTGTTGATCTTTCAATAATTTCTCTCTCTTCCATGTCTTGCAACATTTCAGCGATCACCTGTTTAGCTTGTTCAGGGTATCGATAGATCGGTCCACGGCTGGGCTGTGGATCTGCTACTTTAATGTGAACGGAGGGACCGCTGATGGTTCCTAGTTCTTCTTTTTCCAAAATGAAGAGTGGATCGTGTTGCAGAATTACGTTAGCTAATTCTTCTTGTTGAGTCGAATCTAAGTGTGGCCATGTCTGTTCGTCAATTAGCTTTCGGAGTCGTTGAACACGAGTTCCACTTTCATCTGTTCGATCACTGGTAGGGATCAGATCATTTTGGATTTTGGTTACTGAGTTGACTGGACTTACAGGAGGATCGTCAATGATTTCATATGAGCCTAGAATGGTACCTATCCGAAACAGTTTGTCTTGTTTGGCTCTATTATTGAGGGGCAAATAGACTAGGCCCTCTGAATTCACCTGTAATAAGTAAAGGTGACTATTGTGACTGAAACGTGCTTGTGGGTAAAATAGTAAAGTGGTTTTAGGCTCCTCACTCACTGGCACGGCAATGAATTTGGTTTGATATGGGGTGAGTCTCTCTACTGTTACAAGATTAATTTGTTTCAACTGTTGAGGGTTCCTGACGGCTCTGATAGGTGTGGCCTGGACTCGTTCAACTTTTCCTTTTCGCCGCGGAACGTAGTTCACGACGTACGGGGCTCCTCCCCACATTAGCGCTCGTTGTGCACCATTCCAGATCAACGGAGATTGTCCAAGAACATCACATCCCAACAACATTTCAGTAGTCAAGTAGGCGTTCGGAACGACTGGACACCACTGTTGATGAACTTTCTCATCTCCCACTCTAATATCTACTTTGACCATACCCAGGATACGGAGTGGCGCTCCTGTGACTCCCTGTAATCTCGGTGGATTTCTCCTCGTGTTTATTTCTGTTCCTAACCGCTTCACGGTGGCCTCTTTAATTAAGGTATATCCACTCCCTGTGTCAACAACAGTTTCCACTATTTTATCATTCACGTTGACACTTATTGTGGGCGATGTTATACCTGCGGTTAGTCAAATAGCCTGATGGGGGAACTTACTTTGAGTGGCAGTCTGCCTCGCATTTGGACTGGGTGGGTGAAATCTGTTATTGCCCCGCATCGCTGCGCTGCGGTTTATGCGCCCTGGGCAATCATTACTGCCTGTACAACATCCCAACCTACGGCAATCAAAACAGTGGCCTGGTGGTGGTTTGGCCCAACATTCTTGCAACGTATGTGAACTCTTCAAACAATGACTACAGTATTTTCGCCTCGGTGTTTCAGTAGATTGTTTTTGATTGAGTTGTTCTAAATTTGTTTTCAAATCCTTTAATTGAGCTCTCAATTCAGTCACTTCCTTGTCTGACTCGGCTTGGCAGTTATCATGGGATGGTCTTGGTGGATTATCAACTACATTGGTATCTGAGGGATTTTCACTTTTATTGTCTCTATCCGGCATTGCATTAACTCTGGTGGTATACCTCTCTTCGAGAAGCTGCCTTTCATTTTCGATCCTGTCGATGAATTTACGGATTGGATATCCGTCATCAAGGTAAGCTTCCAATTTTTCCCTAGACTCAAGCGGAAGACCATACCACAGTTTCTTCTTGATCCGTTTATCTCGCGAGGGAAACCTTTCTTTCGGGAACTTTGTTTCGAGAGCCGCATGCTTACACATGAACCTATGTACAAACGCCTGGGGTGATTCCTCCCAGTCATAGGTCATGTTCTCTAACTCTTGCCAAGCTCGATCTACACTCAACTCGATGGCAAACTCCGCATTCAAGAATTTTTTAAGCTCGGGCCATGACAGTGCAAAATGTTTCTTTTGATAGTTATGAATAAAAGTGGCCAATTCAGAACCCATTCGACTCTTGGCAACCTGGATTCTAGTTGCGTTGCTAGTGTGAGTCTGTTCCACCGCCTCACAAAACATTTCGAGGCGAGATGTAGCTTCTATCCCTTGTAGCTGATTCAATTCCAAAATTGGGATATCGCGCGGTTTTGTGAGAGAGTGGTGTGAACTCATAATGTATGAACAAGGGGTCGAGTGTGAAAGCAGCGTTCTGTTAGTAGCACCGAACTGTTCCTCAGCCTCATCCAATTGAATGGTTACATGATCTCGCCCTGTGACGGACGATCAGCTTCCGGCTGCGTCTGAGCAAACAACTGTCCATATAGAGACATGGTGACTAATGTACTATTCTTACTCACAAAAAAAAGGAAATTAAATTTTGAAATAGTCTCTCTTTTTACTTTAAACAGGTCTAATCACTTCCATCATCTCTGTAGGACTCAATGACTCTGACAAATTTGGCATCTACTTGCTCTCTCACTTCACCACTCCAGTGTATTCCGTCCGCCAGGTTATAACTATAATAAGCCTTGTTGAATTGCAGGTTCTTATTTGGTAATTTTCGACGAATTTTCTTATTGATCGAGTTCCTTACTGTGTTATAATTCTCAGATGAAATAGGAGGATTTACTCCCTGGTACACTCTTGGTTCTACCTGACAAACAATCACCGTGGCATGGCATTGTTCCTCCAGCTCCCTAGTAACATTCTTTATTCTATGGAAAATCTCTTGGGGGGTGGTATTTTCATCAATGTCATCACTTCCAATCCACAAAAATATAAGATCACATTCCCACTTCAATACTGAATTTAGTCGAGAGTCCTGAAAGAAATTTTTAACCTTGCCTCCGCTTGCTCGAAAAATTCTGATTTCTACGTCCTGCACATCGAGTTGCGGAGGTATTTGGGAATGACCGACCAATGCCACCCTTAACATCCTCTCTACTTTTTTTCGCTTCGCTACCCTTCACTTTCTCACCAACGCCACTACTTTGGGAACGATGAGTATCCCACCGCTATTGCCACCAGTGTAATGCTAGAAATGTAGTATCCCACCGGTTGTCACCAGTGTAAAGCTATTAATTTTATCCCACCGGTATTCACCAGTGCAACGATAAGAATTTACCATCCCCACCGTTATTCTTCATCCAGTGTAATGCTCGATATTTATAATCTTACCTGTTGTGGGTATTGATCAACTCACCCATGGATAATACAATTGGTACTCGACTTAGTATAGTGGATGGTAAATATTTATGAAAAGAATGAATTGTGGTAGCGTTTGTAGTTTTTGGCCGAGTTTTAGATTTTAGTCGGTACCTCAGGTGGTTGTCGTTCCCTCAGTGAAGGAATCTTGAATTGGAAGGGGAGTGAATTTGGCTCGAGGACATAATTTCCTTGATTAGGTATACTAATAAAGAACAGAAAAATGCTATATACTTTACTCTACTTTAATAATTCTGTTAATTTCCACAAGAAAAAAAAACATTTCTTTATTACATGACCCTTTTTAGTATGGGAGAAGACTGTAAATGTTACCAAGGCTTTTGGGTGATCACTCCTCCAACATTATTACCAGACGAAAACAAATTTGATACACTCGATATATGGAGTCATCGTACTTTACTTTTTTTTTTTTTGGCCGTTACTCTTGGGCTCAACATTGGCCTCAAGACAGGGACACTTTTACGGATATGATTTGTCTGTTCGGGCTAGCATAGCCTCGAATCAATAAGAATGATTATTTATATTCATCTTTCACCCATATAAGGTATTCTCCTCATATAATTTTCTCGGTTCTCACATCAAATCAGTATTGTTTTTCACGTTTCACCATCGACAATGTTATATAATTACTAGAAATACATAATCTCTCGGGCCTGTCTAGCCTCGAGGAATAATTTAAAAAAAAAGAAATACATAATCACTGGGAACACCTCAATCACTCGGGCTTATTTAGCCTCGAGGTACAATTCTTAAATATCACATTATTGTTCACAATCAGTAAGTTCCCTTCCACGCTCCTGATTATAATTTTTTCTAATAAACTAATTTTAAAGAAAGAGAACAGTTGATGAATTTGAATTTTCCTCTTCCGTTACCAGAACATATCACTTTTATACTTCTATTCCTTATCTACAAAAAAAACGTTCACTTGATAGAATCATTAATAA